>NW_028292581.1:5132194-5432194 GCF_029948245.1 Actinia tenebrosa | reverse complement strand
GTCATGCGAAAGGGCATAACTTTAGTCTACACAACTACCTCGGAGAAGATTCACGCAACCCTCCCAAATACTCCGCATGGTGAAATGTTTTACATTTTCCCATTGCTTATGATGGAAACGGCATATGATTGGATTAGGTCCAAAACTCTGACAGCTAAATGACACGCACGGAGACTATTATGGTCCGGCAAACCGAATGTAGTGACTGTTTCGGCCTGAGGGCCGAAACAAAAACCAAAAATATTTGAGCCATGCATAAACCTAAATATCCGAGCCATATTATGCCGCCCATCAAAACCCATAAAATATACAAGTTACACGTGTGAAAAATACAATGGCAGGCGGAAATCTAAAATATCCGAGTCACATGAGAAAAACAAAAAGTATCCAAAACACACATGAATCTACTTTACCCATAGTGAGAAGGAACCGAATCGTAGTGAGTCACCACACGGCGACCAACATACAAGCTATAATGTGCTGGATTCAGCGTCCAGGAGGCTGAAAAACTTGTTTGGGCCTGAACCTGTACAGGAAGAACTGGTACTTGACTCATATGAAGAAATTGAAGTACGTGCAGCGATGACAAGGGAAAAATTTAAAGCAGACTTGTCCTTTACTAGTATAAAAGACCGTATGAACGAAGGTGTTTATGAGATGGGCGAATAAGGTCGTCACCCGTTTTCCCAGGGGAGATGTGGAACGTGAGAATAGCCACGGGCTGTGAGTTTGGACGCGCTGGTGCAGGGTGAGAAATAATAACACCAGAGTTGAAAAGAAAAAGAAAAAGTTTTGATTATCGCTTCACCATAGTCATGATTCATGAATAAGAAAAACTAAGAAAAATGTTCTGTAGTACGTAAGTGATTTCTCGGCTATTTGATCCTCAGTTGGGGAGGGTGAACGTAGCCGAGGCTTAGGTTACACGTCTTGTTTGATATGGGCTCAAATCAATAAGTGCGTGATACATAAAAATACAAAATGTAGGTACTTTTAGCTTTAACGTTTCTTCTCTTGAAACGTTTTTATAGCATAAGCCACTTAAAACCAACAAACAAACCAAAAGAATAATGTCAAGCAATCAAGCGTTTACCAAAATATTATATATATTGTAAATATAACTTATATTTTACTCGCCGTACTCCTCTTGCGTAAGGTTCCCTCCACACGCAATTGATGGTTTTCACGTCGGCCATGTTGGAGGACTTTAACAAAAGAATTGTCAATGAATTCTTTTGTTATATCCTCCAACATGGCCGCCGTGTCTTAATTCTCTTGAAAATGGTTGAAAACTATCAATACTTTCTATTTTTACATACAACGCTCAACTCACATGCATGTTGATTTAAATACCGGGAGAACTCGGAGAAAACCCTCGTGGCAAGGGAGAGAACAACAAATCAAACAAACTCAACACATATGATCCGTTCAGTGAGCCGGGGGCTAGAACCCGGACCACAGTGGTGAGAAAAGAGCGGACGTGAACCACAACGCCACCCGTCAATAATTATATTCATGTCCAGCTTGGATTGATATGGTATATTATTATCAAAATGACTTTTCCAATCTTATATTATAAAGAAAGATACATCAATAGGATTTTGATATTTTGTACCTTTTGTCAGCTAGGCTGTTTCTTTTTTTTAATTTCTTGTCTTTTTTCCTTTTTCTTTTTCTTTTTCTTTTTTTTTTTTTTTTTTTTTTTTTTCTTTTCTTTTTTCCTTTTAATTAATCAAGGACGACCACAAAACACGTTGGTAAATTTGGCGCGAAGCTGGGATAAAAGCCCTTTGTGTGTACTTGCCTGGAAACATATCAGAATCAAATTTTCATTTCTAACGAGTCGCTTGAAATTAGAAGGAAATAGGCACCAAAAAAAGAAGACATTTAAAAGCCACAATTTAGTTATATGATGTATAGAAAAATACTATTGTGATTGCGTTTCCATGGCATTGCTCCCGAGCTACTAGTCTTATTTTGCTTAGATAAAGATCATTAAGAGATCGGAAAAAACTGTCGGAAAAAACTCAAAAAATTAAAAATTTTATTTTCCACTAGAAGATTGCATTAGTCGAGCTTATTTTCAGGAAAAAAATAACAAACTTGAAGAAAAATTTTTTTTTTCTCTCGCCGAAAAATGACATTTTCGGTTTTGCCCTTCTAGGCGGGTTTTCAAGGGTGAAAAGTACGCCTCGTTATAAACTCTCTAAAAAATTTCCTTCAATGGAAACAAAAAACCAATACAACATTTTGATAGAACAAATAATAGTTGGCATTATAGTTATAGATATAAAATTTATTATTCAGTGAATTTTTGAATCTTTGACATTTTTTCAGTACGAAAAAATACATCAAAATCAGGGCATCTTTTCAGCCATTTCTACATCCCCTATAGATTCAAAAATATATCCTGGTAAGAGAGCAATGTTTCGTCTACAAGAAAATTAAAATATTATTACCGGACCCCCTGTTCCGCCGCCCCATGAAAACCCGCCTGGAAGGAGGAAAACCGAAAATGTCATTTTTCGGCGAGAAAAAGTTTTCTTTTTTCTTCTGAGAATCAGCTCAACTAATGCAATCTTCTGGTAAGGAAAATAAAATTTTGAACTTTTTGATTTTTTCTGACAATAGTCGATATTTACGGACGGCCTCTTTTAAGGATTTTTTTTTTTTTTTTTTTTTTTTTTTTTTTTCTAGAAAACGATGGCAGACAATCTACCCTTTCCCCCATGTGAAGCAGAGTTTGAATTTGACACCAAAAAAAAAAAAAAAAAACATTCCTTTTGTCTGATTGCCTTTTTTTATTCTTTCTTGGATTAATTAACACCCACAAAACACGTGGTTATTGAAAATTTTTACCAGCCTGAAAATATTAAAACATTAAGAAAAATTTGTATTTGAACGAAAGAAGTCTTTATTCTTGTTGTCGAAATTTCTAAAATCCATCACCCAAAAAAGAAGATATATAAAAGTCACATACAGTTATAAAATATATAGAAAAAATACTTGTAAGATTTCGTTTCCATAGCTTCGCATAGTATTTCCGTAATTCCTAGATCATAAGGATTTTTTTTTTTTTTTTTTTTTTTTTTTGAGAAACGGGGCGGCAGCTGATCTACTTTTTTCCCCATAGGACTGAATCGCCTTTTGTACCGGCCTGAACACTTTGAGAAACTATTTCTTCGAGCAAGTCTTATTCTTCTTGAAATTTTAAAGACTATAGGCACCAAACAAGAAGACCTCTAAAAGCCACAATCATGCATGAAGTATATGAAAAAATATTGAAAAATATTATAATATTAGTTTCCATGACAGACCGCCGCACGAGAAGAATCAACCACGTGCTGGTGACTCTTTTTATGGATCTTTTACTTGAATCGTATTCCTTAAATATTACTTGCACCAGTTACTAGTAAATGCAGTGTTTAGATAAAAGTCCTTTGTACATGACCGAAAACTTTTAAGCAAATAATTCTTCGAGCAAGTCTTATTTTCCTTGAAATTATAAAGACTATAGACACCAGAACAAAAACACCTCTAGAAGCCACATTTTTTATGAAGAATATGGAAAAATATCGATTTGATTAGTTTCCATGACAGGCCGCCGCACGAGATGAATTAACCACGTGTTGGTGACTCTTTTTATGGATCTTTTCTTAGATCGTATTTCTTAAACGCTTCTTGCACGGTTAAATGCAATGTTTAGATAAAAGCCCTTTGTACACATCTGGAAATTTTAAGGAATAATTTCTTCGAGCAAGTCTTATTTCTCTTAACATTTTACGAACAGTTACCAAAAAAGAAGACATCTAAAAGCACCAACCACACTTTTTTTAATTGTTATTAAAAAAAACAGCATTATTTCATAAGTTTTCAAAGTTCAATATTTGGTTTGCGTCTGCCAATCATTTCGGATGACAAATGCATGGATACTACTTATTTTGCCCATATATATGAGCTTGTCTGGGTGCAAAATACTAGCATTCACAAGAGTGATCAACGAATACTACTGAACCAACAGAACAGGTAAAAAGCAAACTTAGAACTTGTTGATTTTTCTCAATTTTGTTATCACCCTGAAACATGCAACCTCTGGTCTCACGGCTAACTTCCAAGCGGAATTAGGTACCCAGCGTTGGGTTTTTACAGATAGAAAAAGAGAGAGAGCGAGAGAGAAAGAACGTAGAACCTAAGTCCAGTCACTGGCTGACGATGGCAAGTCCACTGAGGAATCAATCCCGAGACCCCTACCCATGAGTTAGAGACGAGTGAACTAAAACCCTTGATTTCGATACTTGTTAACTTTCTAGTTTAATTTTAGAGTGCAGCTAAGATATATGCTACATCGAAGACCTTGATATCAATATGATGCTGTTATTTGTGGTGGTTGCCTTATTGTCTATCAACGAAATGGTAAATAGAAAGCTTCGGATCAACTCTCATTTACTCTTATTGTACTTAACGAACTCGAAGAAAGAGAGAAGAGAGGTATCTAGACGGACGGAAGGAGGGATGGAAAGCACTCATCATCATTATTACTATCATTTATTGTTATTATTATTGTTTTATCATCATCAATAGTAGTATCGTTAGTTTTATATATATATCCATTTATTTATTCATTTTAATTCGTTTAATTGTTTGTTTAACGACGTGCTTTGAACTTGTTGGAGCCCTGTCTACGCATGAGTTTAATTAGCACTAGTGAATGCGCGCTCGTGGTGATGACGTCATCTCTAACACGAAGTCCTTTTCCTTATTCTTGAATTTAAGATACTAAGATTTTTTTTTTTTCTTTTTTGAACAAGATTATGTTGGGTTATGTTTGTGTTAGTTTTATCTGAAATAATCTGATAGCAACTTCATTTGCCAAGTATTTTCTTTTGATCCTATTTTTGCAGGAAGGTAAAAGTGAGGAGTTCAAAAGGAAATTTGGAGGTGAGAACGTATAACACAAGAGAACCAATTGTGATCCAGTCGCGTAGTTTAAGAACTGATCATATTTTCAATCATCAGATATTCTTGTCCTATCAGGGACGGCGGAGCCGGGGGGGCTTTTTGTGAAATTTTAATACATTTTCACTAAACTCAGCCCCCCACCTTGCCATACAATGTCACTATTGAGCCCCCCAATAAAAAAAACCGCTCCGCCGTCCCTGCCTATACAAACGAAAACTCATAAAATAACACCGGATTGCCTTCTCAGAAAATATCCCTCAAAACAGTTCTTGACATACTTAAGCAAGAAATTTATTTAAGTTTGACATGATTAGATCGTAAAAAAAGAAGGCGATTGGCTTGTCTATGATTATCGAAGCAGAACCTAAGCGAAGTAACCCCGCTGGCATCTAGCACTAGGATTTAGGATCTAGGGATCCCAATGAAACACAGGGAAACCGTCAATAGTAGTAGCTTTGTTCGCCTCGCGGCTCGCAGCAAGTTGCACAGCAACTAAGTCAATTAAGTCTTTAATACCAGAAATAGCGTGGATGTTTATTATTTCCAAATATGTTTTCTTCGATACAAGGCAGTCATGGATAAAAAAATCGACCCTCTTTATGTCATTGTTTGTAATAGAGCATCACGCACAACCATGGAAGAGAGACAATGATAACGCATTTGCCAATGACATCAACAAGTGTCTTTTCACCAAGTGGACAACTGCATCAGGAAGCAAAGATGCGGTGCTGAGTGGACCAGTCCAATGTAAAGGACAAGGAGGAACAGCCGTGCAGCTCTGTTATGGCACAGCACCACCTGTAGCACAATTTGCTGTTTGCTACAACACCAACACACTTATCCCAGACTTCACGGGTCACATAGTGAGGAAAGACATCGAGGGTGTTGGAAGAGACACTGACTGGAGGGCAGACGTAGGAACGTTTGGTAATACTTTTGCATATTCATTTTGCATATGGGAAATGTAGGGTAGGGGGATATAACTCTCGTTCTCATCCCAGCCACATTGAGACTGAAATGAGCCCTTCAGCCTCTACTAGTTCTGATCCACCTGTCTTGATAGTCAATAAACATACCCAAATTTTACTGATACTTTAATGTTTTCAGCCCCAAAACCACAGGCAACCATTGCGGACTATGACCCCTACAGCCAAAAAGGGCTCTACGACAACTATGATATCCAGAACCAATATTTTTGCGCCAAGGGACATCTGACTCCAAATGCGGACTTCACTGACGACGATCAGCGTTTATTGACCATGATAACGACCAACATTGCACCACAATGGCAAAACTTCAACAGTAAAAATTGGGCAGGACTCGAGGAAGCTGTGAGGACGAGTGCCCGAAACGACAAAAGGGATGTTTATGTCTTTACTGGAGTTGGTAAGTGTTATGTGTGAAAGTCTTGCCTAAGTGTGTAAAGTAAAAAAGTGTAGAAAACTTCTCATTACCAAGGTGTCATCGCTGACCGACCGAATTTTCGTGTTTTCGATAAACACAAGTCGTATTCGACATCTCATCTGCTTTCAAATTCTTCGCAGGTGGTCAAGCAAGAAATTTAATGGGTGATATCATCAAGCTCAACAAAAGAGTTCTGGCACCAAGATGGTACTGGAAAGCGGTCTGCGATCCTGGTGCCAAGCAGTCTATCGTTTTTCTAGGAGAAAATGCCATCGGTATCGCAGATACCACCAAAGCTGCTGGGTGTAACAACATAATGCAGACAAAAAATGCAGGAATAGTATACTGCTATAGTTTAGAAGGAGCTCGTAAAAAATACCCAGATTTCAAATGGCCTCCATTTAACGAGAATTGCAAACCATCCGAGAAAGGCACTTTCATGGATAACGAGCTCAGAAATGCTTTTGTGTAATTCCTCAGTGAATGATTAACAAAGCAAATAAAGAGATTAATAGAATTGGTTATTGCTTGAGAATAAAACCACTCCTAATGGAGCCTTGATATGTTTCTTCGAATACAGGAAACTTATTCCCATAATTTTAAATTTTGTTTTGGAATTTCACGCCGCCACACTCCAGATTATTAGATGTCCCACTCCCCACATTACTATTGCCCGTGGGTATTAGTAGCAAGCCTGGACAAGGTACCCTGGGTAAAGAATTACTCGGCTTAGAACGCAAGAAAAATCTTGAAACTGCTTAGTTTCAGTTATGCCATTTCACGTTGAAATTGAGACATATTCATTTGCATGGAAGTGTCCGATCCCTTTATATAAAGTGACGATGGAAGCAACCAGCAGTTGAATATATAAAAACAACTCAAAGGATCAAAATGAGAAAAATCTGTATATGAATCAATTCGTTTGAGCACTGACTTTGCATGGACCAATTTTATATAAAGTATATACATAACTATCAAGGTTTTTTTTGTTTGTTTGTTTGTTGTTGTTTTTTTTTTTTTGTTTTTTTTTTTTTTTTTTTTTTTTTTTTTTTTTTTTTTTTTTTTTTTTTTTTGTTTTTTTGTTTTTGTTATTTTTTTAAACATCATATTCTTCTTTCCAAGCTAAAGAAATACGGTATCACTGGTGAACTTCTCGACTGGTTTCTTGATTATCTAAGTGATACTGACAGCAACAGCGTGTAGTTATTGATGGTTCTTACTCCGAATGGTTATCTGTATCATCTGGGGTTCCTCAAGGATCCATACTTGGACCTCTTCTTTTTCTTGTGTATGTTAATGATATGCCTGATTATATTCTAGGTGATTCTAAACTTGCCTTATTTGCTGATGATTCAAAACTATACAAAGTCATCTAATCGGATTCAGATCACAAAGACTTGCAAAGGGATATTGACCGTGTTTATAGCTGGAGTGTCGATTTTAAAATGAAATTCAATGTTGAGAAATGTAAAGTTTCATATATGCACAAGAAAGGAATTAAGGCTGATATAAAAAAATACAAAATCGGCGATGAAGATCTGCCTAACGCGCCCTACACAAAAGACGTTGGAGTTATTATATCATCAGACCTCACCTGGGCAAATTATGTTGAGGAAATGTGTTTCCGCAAAGCAAACAAGTGTCTTGGTTTGATAAAGCGTGTGTGTGGTAGAGAAATTACGGATGCAAGAACTCGTAAACATCTTTATTTAGCTATTGTGAGACCTCAGCCAAAATATGCTTCAAGTCTTTGGTCACCGTATACTAAAAAACTCCAAATTATTAACTAATTCAAAATGTACAACGAAGGGCTACAGAGTTTATCTTGAACTATCCGGACGATATGACTTATACTAACAGATTATTTATACTGGACATCCTATCTCTTGAATATAGACGATACGACAGGCAACTGACCTAATTCTTCTGCATAAACTAAGACACGATGAAATAAACTCCAAAAAATATTAAACTTTTTATAAAACTTCGATTTTCCGAATTGAAATCTAATACTGATTCCAAATCTGGAAAGAAAAATTGGATGTCCCGAGCTTGTTTTCGAGATAATCAGCATTTAATGGAAGCCTACGCGCGAGCTTTTGAAGCAAAAAACTGCATCATCGGAAGTGATTAGAAAAAATTAAGATTCGTAAAATAATAGTTATTGGCATTCTCTATGATTGCATGAGTGAAAGCTAGTCAATCATTCTACAATAATACGTGGATATTTTCGACAAAAAGACAAAAAGATACATTGATTTGTCATATTTTGTAGTTCCGCATAAAGTCGAACAAAATTCCCTACAAAATCTATTTTTTAGAATGTTAGAATATTTAACTTTTTCTAAAATGTAGATATAACCTAGATTTTTAAAAGTTTATTCAAATAAGCTATTGAAAAATAGAGTCCCGTGCAAATTTAAGGGTCGCTTGCCCTGTTGAAGCTCAAAACGAGCGTGGTTCTTCAATGAATTCTTGTAGATTTTTCAGCGGTTTTTGAGCGCGCGCACATCGTGGGCTCAAATCGAACGTTCAAAAGTAGGCAGTCATGTCTACAGCCTGTATCTAAACCTAATTTTGCCTCAAGAAACTACTACGAAAACAATTTCCAAGAACGTAATCTCTTCAAACAGGACTATTACCTTAACTCATTTCTACCTAGATCTATCAAACTATGGAACTCGCTACCAATACATTTTAAAATAAATGATGTAAGCCTTTCCAAATGTAAGGAACTTGTGACCACCCATTTTGCTTCCAAAATGGAACATTACTTACCATCTTAAAATGTTTTAGACTTGAGTTTTGATTAATTTTAATTTTTTTCTTTTTATTATGTTTGTACTGTATGTAAATTGTATGGAGAGGGAATATCAATTGGGACGAAAGTTCTGTTTTCTTCGCAAGTCACAAGATTTGTATGTCTCAAGTTTTATAAAATGTATATACTTATTTCAATAAAAAAAATAGTCCAAAAACCTAGAAAGCTGTGATCGCTGATAATCACGGGAAATATTTATTATTATACATTTTACTAAGTATCTCAAATCTGATTGGTCGAGAGCCCTCAGCCAATCCCCGATATTGTGTGAACTCGACATGATAAATGTATTATCTGTAGGTTTTCCTACAGATAATACATTTATCATGTCAAGTTCATTCAAGCTCACGCTGTGGTAGCTTTGTTTTTATTCATTATGTGTATTTATTTCCAGAATTATGTACAAAACAATTATTTAAGGAATCCTTAACTTATTTTCATGTATTTTATGAAGAATTCCAAAAATATTTTTGAATTAAAATTTTTGCGTTTTTCACGCTACATCATGGCGTTCATAATTCTTGTCTCTACAATTTAATGTTCATGTTAATGTTATACAAAATGTATAATAAAGCAATTATTGAATTCGGTATCGCATAATATCGTAAATATCAAGACCGAGGCTGTGTTATCTGCCTCAGCCTTCGGCTTCGGCAGATAACACTGCCTCGGTCTTGATAATTTACGATATCATGCTCAACCTCACCCAATAATTGCTTAATATCCAACAAGTAAAGCTTTTGAAACAAACTGCAGCAGTTGAGGACGCTCAGAGGAGGTGAATTTGTAACTGGTAGAAGATCTCAAGTCCATCAACAGTTATCAAGCGGTTAAAACATGTAAAATGTATCTGCCCATAATCCTTGTCGGTCTCAGCTTTATAGCTTTTCAGGTGACTAACTTTATTGAAATAAGTGTATTTTTATATTGTGACAAATTAATTAAACTAAAACTAACATGTTTTTAGTTGTTAAAACAACTACAAGATGTTTTATGGTTTAATGAGTAAATGGTTTGAACCCAGGTGTTGAAGTTGTTGTGAAGTGTGATCAATACGTTTCATTCACCATTTACCATACATCGGTTCACTGGTCAAACCACAAAGCATTCAGTCGAGGTTGCAAGGTTCAAATTTGAACAATCCTTTGAAAAGTACCTTGGCGCCTCCCTTGAGCGCTTTGTGTTTGACCAGTGAACCAATGTATGGAAAATGGTGAATAAACGAGCGAGACCACGAAGATCTCAGATATCCATATAAAATTATTTAACATTGATATCCAATATATTTTGTTTTATTACTGATTTGCCATTCAATTTTATTTTTTTTAATGGTCGGTTTTATGTGTGTGTGCTCTTTCACTTGGTATATGTAGGCTGCGTATGAAAAACTATATCAGTGTTTGCCAGCATTGAGTACCCGCCATTATTAAAAAGAATCCGTTTCATTTGACTACCTTACAAATTGTTGCAAATCAGCACAATTAAGGCAGTCTTCGCGCGCCAAGCAAAATGACCAAGAGCCATAACCATTCTTAAATGTAATTTTCATATGCAACATATGGAAATCTTAATTAAAGCGTCAAGAAAGTTAATTTGAAATTTAAACTAAAATTCAATGGATTCCTCGTATGTTCAGAAACGTATTAGTCAGTTAAAAAAAATTATTTGTTGAGAAGGTATCTGTTATGAATTCATCCGGTTATATTTTGTTTTATTTCTTTGTTTGTTTCGAGTAGGAGGTGTTGGAGTTTTGCTGTTGGTATAGCCTGTTTATTTTTTGTAGGTGAGGGACGAGGCTTGCCATTCATCACTTAATACAAATCTTTGATTCCAGATAAAGTCATTGCTATGTTGCTGATATATAATGAACAATTAAACTTTCCAAAAATTATCATATATTTTTGCTTGCTCTTCTGAATATGCTGCTAGCTTTCATCTAGTCTTTAGTTTAAAAAATCAATGGCGGCCATATTCGCATTCATCGTTTTCTTCCTTTAGTCGTAATTAATTGACGCGTTAAAGTTTTAATTTTCATCGCATTCCTTTTTTTTTTTTTTTTTTTTTTTTTTCGCGTCAAATATTTTCTACTTGCTCTATCGTTGTCACCAGTTGCTCTCTGGTTGTTCACTTAGAAAACATGGCCTCTATAATTAGTACCTACAATTAAATTCCAAATTCTTTATTAATAATTTACTATTTAACGAAGTTCGACTGCTATTGATTTTCCATTATATTCTCTCCATTCATCACGGCAATACGGTTTCAACAGGGTAGAGGTCATTTTTAAGAGCTCGATAGAGGTAATAGTTTAGTTCTGCAGCCTTTCCTTCACTTTTTTATTTTCTTCTTTGCATAATTGTGATTACTAATTTGATGTAAACAATTTTTGATTACAAAGGTGAAAAGGAAGCAATGAATGGATTGATGCAATGACATTTTGACATTTTTAATAACTCATTGAAATATTTTTTATTGAAATGAGTGGAATACCAAAAGTGTAAGGAAAAAAATAAAAATCTGCAATATTGAAATAACTAACGGCAAAACGATATTACTTCCAATTCGATATTAGAAGACATTCTGGATAGGGTTTATAATCTCTTATCTCTTTGGCGCTGTGATTCAAATGATGGATGTTTTTTGGGTTTTTTTGTTTTTTTGTTTTGTTTTGTTGTTTTGTTTTTTGTGGTTTTTTTTTTGTTTGTTTGTTTTTTTGTTTTTTGTTTTTTTGAATTAATAAATTGATTTGATTTTTGATAACTTGATCACGCACAACAAAGTTTTTACAATTTTAGGTGAATATTAGAAACCCAAGGTGTCGGTTTTTTGACTGGTCATAGGTAAACTTAAGGTCCATTCAAACGATGAAGGCAACACGTATTTTCTTATTTGTGGTAACCATTGGACTGATGGTGAAAAATGCCACTATGTCGAGCAAGAGAAAAGAAAAGAAAAAAGGTAAATGTCGCTTTAATTTCAGGGGGAAAACGTTTCTCATCATTGCAAAAATGTAGGTGATGTTTTTTACAAATGACTGTTGCCGTCCTATTCAATCCTAAATTTCATATTTCCAGTAGATGAATTACAGTAAAAACCGGCGTATGAGAAACTAGATTTTAAAAACCTCTAAGGTAAAAAAATTTCCCTTTAGGCCTCCTTTAGATAAGAACCTGTTTTAGGCTAAAACGTCAAAGCAGGTTCTTATTTTGTCAAATAGAGTCAAAACTAAAAATTTCTAAATCGAAGAAAATAAGCTTTACAATAGTAAAGGAAAACAAACCAAACCCCTGGTAATGTCTTTTAGGTTAACAACATTTCTATACACTTATACATCTCTATAGAACAGTGTTGTGTTATTATTAGAGCGAATTCGTATATCACACTTTAGCATGCTAATGAGGTCTGCTAATATTCAAATACAAAAACAATAATTAAAAAAGACACGAATTGGAAACACTGCACAACTGTATGACGTTATAGGGAAATTAGAACATTTTATATCCATTATTTTATTAACAAAACATGAAAGTTTCAATTCATTCAAATGAATCATTCTACATTTCTTCGACGAATTTCTACAGTTTTTACTTGAAAAGTCTCTCTGTTTAGGGTTTTGTTCCGTTCTGATCACTGATGTTTTTGTCTACTTTCAGAAAAAGCTGATTGACATTCTCCATCGTGCTCATAGCTTTTTCGCACATCTTTGCATGTGCGAGGTTAGCTTTTTTCGCTGTGTCTACTTTCCTCTTCTTCTTAGCAGAAGGTTCGATACTCTCGTCTTCGCTAGGAGATGAATCAGCAAAAGGTTCGATACTCTCGTCTTCGCTAGGAGATGAATCAGCAAAATTCTGATCCAGCCTTACCTTGAGGGCTTCAGCCCTTCTCTCATCTGGTGGCATTTTTCTTGAATATCTGGCTTGATTTGAAAATAGAAATTGTTTCTCCGTTCCAATCTCTCCTGACTCGGGGCTATAGGGCTGCTGCATGACTTTTTACTATGTTTTGCATGCGTCTGGTCAGGGACTCGTCTGTTTGAGTTAAATACAGGTTAACTACGTGTTGTGGCATGCTTGCTGCTATCTCTCCAATTTTCTGTCGTGCTGTCAAGACAAGCTCTTTCCATCCTTTGCTGTTAAGAGTGTCGTAACATTCGAGAACAACACTTTTCTGTCTCTCCAATTCCGCCCCGACTTTTCTTGGAGGGAAATAAAATTCGTAATAAACAGCAAACTAAGTATGGTTGAGGGTTGATATCTAAAGTACCAACACAAAAGTTATATGTTTAGATACTGACCTGGCACGTTTGCTGCACAATTCGTTTATTAGAAATTCGAAAGTAGTCAGCTGAGTGTAAATATGAATCCTCTTGCTCCGTACACAGCAAGCGCAAAATGTAAATTTATAGCGCACGCGTGATGATTCACGTGCGAATGGCATGAAAAATGCCGTGTTTTATGTTGGAATGCGCATCTTCGCTCAGCAGTTCATGCAGCATGGATGCGCAGCAAGTCCGAGTAGTTCTTTTAAATATAGTCGCCTGGATATTGCTGTTTGTCGCCTTTATTAGGCCCATACCTCAACAAAATCTGTCTCCCTTATAACATCGTCTTTTTGAGAATTTTCACGGGGAAGTATATTTCGTGGTAGAGATGTGTTTTCTCTTATGTCAAGGCAAGCGCACCTCTTCTGGCGGAACACTGGTGAAACTCCTGTGTCGTTTCTCAGACTTGCGAACGATATCCTCCCAACCTTGCAGAACTTAAGATTAGACGGGCAACCCCGTGTCCGCCAGAGGAGACTGAAAATAAACGTAGTTAACCAAGTTCTGCTTGTGATGACGTGATTACGTAAATATTCTCGTATAGACACTTTAGCACTGTGGTTTGATATAGACCCTACGTCCGTTATCCGCATTATTTACAGAACGTTACCAGTAATGTGGAGATATTTTCAAAATCAAATCACCTGGCCAAACCTCGCGGAGTGGAGAAATCTAATGGGCAGCTGGCCAGAGTTACCAAATGCCGTCGGTGCTATAGATGCAACCCCGCCTGAGATTTATTGCCCTCTGGCGGAGCCTCAAAGACCATTTTACGGTGGCCATGGGCACTATCACCGCCTAAACACTCAATTTGTAATGGATAATGAGGGCCATATTCGGTTTCTTTAGGCTGGCTTCTTGGGTAGCACACATGATGCGACTGCTTATAGGTTAATGCGGCAGTAGATATGAAGTACCAATTCTACGCCATGTGGATCGTGGATCATGTGGATCGTGGATCAACCCCCCACCCCCATCAGGGTTTTTACAGAGGTGACGTAACGGCTATTCTAAGTGAGGTTCCAGTGAGGTAGGGGGAGGGGTGATCTACATCCAACCATCATGGGAAGACCGGCCGACCGCCCGAGTAGAGGTTCTGATCGAAATCGGGGCCTGGAAAGGTTTGGGGAAGGTGTTTTAAAACACAAATCAAAATCCTTTGTTTAAAAAACGAAGTTTTTGAATTAATGAGCTGACTTCCTTTGTTGGAATGACATGTTTAATTAGCAGACTTAAATGAGAAGCTGTACTCATGTTTTAAGTGGTTTATATCGCCAAAGCCGCCTTTGTCGGAATCACTGACTAATGTTTAATTGGCAGGAAGCTTTTGTTGGAGAGGATTAAATCCTGTGTTTCGGCGACTGGTGGTTAGGAGTTATGAATTAATGAGTCTAGCCTTTAGAAGTCAAAAGACGTTGGACGAGCGTTCTGATTGGGCCTACTTTTGAAGTCTTTTTGTTGGAATGACATGTTTAATTAGCAGACTTAAATAAGAAGCTGTACTTATGTTTTAATTGGTTTATATCGCCTAAACCGCCTTTGTCGGAATCACTGACTAATGTTTAGTTGGCAGGAAGCTTTTGTTGGAGAAGATTAAATCCTGTGTTTCGGCGACTGGTGGTTAGGAGTTATGAATTAATGAGTCTAGCCTTTAGAAGTCATTTTAAGGACTATAAAATCGAAAAATTTCAGACTTTTAGTCACTACAAGCGAACCTTTGAAGAGTGTGGATCAAAACAAGCAAGTAAGTAAAAGGATGGCTTTTCACTGCGACGCATGCGACAAGTCCTTTACAGAAGAGACGAACTTAGTAAGGCACAAAAAGGCTATTCACAGTGGGCGATTATTCACCTGTGAACGATGCGGGAAACAGTTTAATCGGAAGGATGCCCTAAAAAGACATGAACAAGTCTGCGGAGGTGGCTCTTCAAAACGGAAAGTAGAGGAAAAAGAAAACGCCCCACCGATGAAAAAACAGAAGACAATGACCGAGGCAGAAATTATTGAATACGAGGTGAATATAATTCATAATCTAATTTTTGTTATAATCATGTAAACCACAGAATATGTCAATACCTCTACTAACCATAAGATACATAGTTTTTCAAGTCGTCTTATATACCATTTTTTTTTCGATTTCAGTTAGCAAACATACCGGCGGAGATGTATGAAGAATGCGACGGAGAAATTCTGGGGGATAATGAAGTGGTAGGTAAGCCTCTATTATCTTCATATCGGATCTTTGTAGAGTAACTTTTTCTAAGAACTAATTCTTTTCTCTAGGATGATGTACAAATAGGTGGTGGAGAGACTGAAGAATGCGCGCTTGGTGGAAATGTGACCACGTTTAAATATAAACCCAACAAGAATGAAAAATATGATCTGTTGCTCACCCTGCGAGGAAAACGAAAGACCATCATCAAAAAACTGAAAACCCTGCTCAAAAAACATCGCGGGATCAAGTGGTTTCTGTGTGTTAAGGTGAAGATGGTTAAAACTAGCCCCGACGGTCAGGACCAGATCTCAACCCCCCATTTTCGCACCAAATGCTACACTACAGTCAATGATACAGAAATTGAAAAAAACTACGTGCATGGAATGGAAAAGATCAAGAACTCTTTCTTGGAATACCAGAGAGAAGGGTCTGGATGGTTATTGGAAGAGGTAATTAAATTGCACCATCGTTATAGCACAAAGGGGATCACTCGACCGGCGATGATTTTCTGCTGTATGTACATACATTAAAACTGTATATCACCGCTTAATAAAGTATTGTTGCTATCATAGGTGTTGGAAATCGATTTAGGAGTCGCTGCTTACACTCCTCTCGAGGGATCGAGTTACATACCTCTACCCAAGAAGATCAAAGACAAGAAAGCGGTGCTCAACATTCAAAATGAAGATGAAAAATGCTTTTTATGGTCAGTACTAGCGGCGAAACACCCCACTCACTGGAGCCATCACGCAAACCGCGTCAACAATTATCAAAGGTATGAAGCTGAACTAAATATGTCAGGAATCGAGTACCCCGTTAAGATCAATCAAGTGAAAAAATTCGAGAACCAGAATAGAGTATGAAAATAAAGAGCTATTTCCCCTTTACATTACGAAAGAGAAGAAAGAATTACATGTGAATTTGTTACTGTTTTCTCAAGATGACACGCGTCACTACTGTTTAATCAGGGATTTAAGTAGATTGTTGGATAGTATGAGTAGAGATGGGCATAGAAAGTATCACTGTATGTATTGTTTGCATGGCTTTGTCAGGCGAGATTTGTTAGAAGATCACGAACCTCACTGTAGAAAACACGGACCCCAGAAAATCCGACTGCCTGACGAAGACCATACAACACTGTCATACAATGACGTACAAAAACAACTGAAAGTACCTTTTATCATTTATGCAGATTTCGAATCGATTTTAGTGAATTGTGATGATACAGAATTAGACCCTAGTACAAGTTTTACACAAAAAACGCAACATCATATACCCAGTGGGTTTTGTTACAATGTAGTATCTACTGTCGAGCAATATTGCTTCCCGCCTGTTCTCTATCGCGGAGAAGATTGTGTCGATAAGTTTTTAGACTGTTTGATTGAAGAACGAAAGCAGATAGGGGAAATCTTGAAGATGGTAGTACCCATGGACATTAGTGAAGAACAGGAGCGGGAGTTTCAGGCAGCAACCCTTTGTCACATTTGTAATGAGGAATTGGGTGCGGACAGGGTAAGGGATCATGATCATTTGACAGGGGTGTACAGGGGGGCGGCCCACAATGACTGTAACTTGAATTATAAGTTTACAGGAAAGATACCCGTTGTTCTTCACAATCTTCGTGGGTACGACTCACATTTAATTCTACAAAAACTCGGAAAAATCAAGGGGGAGAATATTAGTTGTATACCCAATAATACGGAAAAGTATATTTCATTTTCAGTTGGGGATTTAGTATTCATAGACTCACTTCAGTTTTTGAATAGCTCACTAGAGAAATTAGTAATGAATCTAAGTAAGGAAGGAGATGATAAGTTTAAGACCCTGAAGAAGTATGTGGAGAGTGAGAAGGTATCTCTCTTGTTGAGGAAGGGGGTGTACCCCTATGAATACATGAATAGTTTTGGCAAGTTTGAAGAAACCTGTTTACCCCGTATCGATTGCTTTTATAGTTCGTTGATGGGTAGCACGATTTCACAAGCAGACTACGAACATGCACAGAATGTATTTAGAGAATTTCAGTGTAGGAATCTAGGAGACTACCACGACTTGTATTTGAAATCGGACGTTTTACTGTTAGCAGATGTGTTTGAAAACTTTAGAGAAGTTTGTCTGGAGTACTACCAACTCGACCCAGGTCATTTTTACACCTCTCCCGGTCTTTCTTGGTTAGCATGTTTAAAGATGACTGGCGTGGAGTTGGAATTACTCACAGACCCCGATATGTATCTGTTTTTGGAGGAAGGGTTAAGGAGTGGGATTTCGATGATTACACATCGATTTGCAAGAGCGAATAATCGCTATGTAGAAGGTTATAACCCAGAATTAGAAAATAATTATATCATGTATCTCGACGCAAACAATCTCTACGGTTGGGCTATGTCTGAAGCGCTCCCTGTTAACAACTTTGGATGGTTGAGTGACCCGGAAGTGGACGAACTTCGCGAGAACCTCATGACCATCCCTGTAGACGGAGGTGAAGGATATATACTGGAAGTGGACCTCAGCTACCCCAAAGAACTACACGATTTTCATAATGACTACCCCCTAGCACCAGAAAGGCGAAAGGTAACAGAGGAAATGCTCTCTCCCTACTGTCAGCAACTTCTTGAGGACCTGAACCTTGGCGGTGCTCCCACAGACAAACTGGTACCTAACTTGAACGATAAGACGAAGTACGTTCTTCATTACCGCAACCTGAAACAGTACTTGTCACTGGGTATGAAACTGGAAAAAGTACACCGAGTGTTGGGGTTTGACCAATCTCCCTGGCTAAAGAAATACATCGACTTCAATACCGAAAAACGGAAAAATGCAAGAAATGACTTTGAAAAAGACTTTTTCAAGTTGATGAACAACAGCGTGTTTGGCAAGACCATGGAGAACTTGAGAAAGCGAGTGAATGTCAAACTGATCAACACGGAAAAGCAGCTCAAAAAACTGACAGCATCACCCCTCTTTGACTACTTCAGAATCTTTGATGAAAACTTGGTGGCAGTCAACATGAAGAAACCATCACTTTATTTAAATAGACCTATTTACATCGGGTTCAGTATTTTAGAATTGTCTAAAACCCTGATGTACGACTTTCATTATAATTACATCAAGCAGAAATACAGTACCCAGGCAACCCTACTGTTTACAGACACAGATTCCCTGTGTTATAACATCAAGACAGAGGACATCTACCAAGATATGTTTCAAGACCTTGACCTATTTGACACCTCAGAGTACCCTAGAGACCACACCCTCTATAGTACAACAAACAAGAAGGTGATTGGTAAGATGAAGGACGAGACCCATGGGCTACCCATCAAAGAGTTTGTGGGTCTACGACCAAAAAATGTACTCTCTTCTCTACGCTGAGGATGGCCGTGAGGTTGAGAAAAAAACTGCTAAGGGAATTGCGAAACAGGTGACGAAGCGGGATATCAGACATACCCACTATAGAGATTGTTTGCTTAAGCGAAAGAGAACCATGGCTAACATGAAACAAATACGTAGCTATAAGCATCAAGTATTTACAATAAACCTAAACAAAGTGGGTCTTAGCCCCTATGATGATAAGCGCTACATCTTAGAGGATGGGGTGACTACTATAGCTCATGGTCATTACAAGACCAATGTAATATAATGGTACATTTATGATTGATACGTGTAAATAAACAATTGTAAAGTACAAAGTGATGTCTATTGTCTCTCGCACGCTTCAGCCTTCATACAGATGTAGCCGCATAAATTTCGATCTCACTACCACTAGATTCACTGCTTGCACTACGGAAGGGTCTTGTTTCCTCAAGTGTGTAGAGTTCTAGAGGAGGGTCGATGAGGGGATGAGGGTTATGTAATTTCCAAAGATGATGAATAATGCTAGAAATGATGATTACCACCACGATGATGAGCACGGTTCCCACAACAACATAGATGTATAATGTTTCTGACATAACTTTAGAGCTTTTTGGTCTTGAAAACGGAGAGGGTGTGTTGTATTTAGATTTGTGAACTGAAGATGACTGTACAGTACATGAAGAGCTTAGGGTGGGTTGAACTATATTGATGGTTGTTTTCTGGTTGGATGTACTTGGGATGGTGGAAAGAAATACTACAGGAGATTGAGTGTTTGAATTCAGACTTGAATAGGATTGTGAAGATGTAACTATGTATGAAGGACTTGTAATTGGATTTGATGATGTAGGTGAAATCATATTTATCGACGAGATGGAGTTTGTGAAGGCGCTTGATGGTGTGGTAGAAATACAATCTGTTTTGAAAGTCAAGAAAACCGGGAACTTCTGATTAGAAAACATAAGACAATCCAAAGGATTACCTCTTAGATCGATGAATGTGATGTTGGAGTTTTGGAGGCTGGAAGTATTGTTTAAGTAGATAATATGATTGTCTCTTAGAGAAATGCTTGAATACTTGTCCAGTGTTTGGAAACTTGGAAGTTTTGCCAGGCTTAATCCGGAACAGTCAATCAGACCAAGACTTGGTAGACAGATGCACCTTTCATAACAATCACTTCCAGCCTGCGCTGGGATAACAAATACCAACAAGGGGGCTAAAAACAGCATATTGAGTGTGTCTTGCTTTCCCACACTTAGTGATAAAGTTTACCGAAAGTATGTAAGCCGAGTAGTCATTCATCTTCATAAAAACATGTCAATCAATTTTAAGTTAGAGATACCGATCTGATAAGAGCCTTTGTTATTTTTATTTAGAGTTTTTAAAAACATGTCCCGGTGGTCTCAAATTGTCCCTATGATAGTACTAAATTGTCCCTGTCTTAACAGTTAAAATGTCCCCGTTTTATCAAATTGTCCCTGTGATAGTACTAAATTGTCCCTGTATTGTCAAAATATCCCTGTGATAGTACTAAATTGTCCCTGTAATATCAAAATGTCCCTGTCTTAACAGTTAAAATGTCCCCGTTTTATCAAATTGTCCCTGTCTTAACAGTTAAAATGTCCCGGTTTTATCAAACTGTCCCTGTAATTTCAAAATGTCCCGGTTATCAAACTTAAACAAAAAGTAAAAATAAAAAATAAAAAATTATAACATATAAAATGTCATGTCCCCAAAATATTGAAGCATTCATCATGGTAACGCGATACCCTAAAGATTGTCCTGTACCAGGGTGTTTAAAAACAAATCTAGTCAAACTTTCTAATCATTTAGCAAATGTGCATTTCATGTCTAAAGAAGAAAGAAAACCCTACCTTCAAGAGGCAAGACTTTTTTTCAAAGAATATAAAAATGTGAACACTTTAGAGAGTAATCTAGTCCCTCATCACAATTTTCACATTTCACATTTTTATATTCTTTGAAAAAAAGTCTTGCCTCTTGAAGGTAGGGTTTTCTTTCTTCTTTAGACATGAAATGCACATTTGCTAAATGATTAGAAAGTTTGACTAGATTTGTTTTTAAACACCCTGGTACAGGACAATCTTTAGGGTATCGCGTTACCATGATGAATGCTTCAATATTTTGGGGACATGACATTTTATATGTTATAATTTTTTATTTTTTATTTTTACTTTTTGTTTAAGTTTGATAACCGGGACATTTTGAAATTACAGGGACAGTTTGATAAAACCGGGACATTTTAACTGTTAAGACAGGGACAATTTGATAAAACGGGGACATTTTAACTGTTAAGACAGGGACATTTTGATATTACAGGGACAATTTAGTACTATCACAGGGATATTTTGACAATACAGGGACAATTTAGTACTATCACAGGGACAATTTGATAAAACGGGGACATTTTAACTGTTAAGACAGGGACAATTTAGTACTATCATAGGGACAATTTGAGACCACCGGGACATGTTTTTAAAAACTCTAAATAAAAATAACAAAGGCTCTTATCAGATCGGTATCTCTAACTTAAAATTGATTGACATGTTTTTATGAAGATGAATGACTACTCGGCTTACATACTTTCGGTAAACTTTATCACTAAGTGTGGGAAAGCAAGACACACTCAATATGCTGTTTTTAGCCCCCTTGTTGGTATTTGTTATCCCAGCGCAGGCTGGAAGTGATTGTTATGAAAGGTGCATCTGTCTACCAAGTCTTGGTCTGATTGACTGTTCCGGATTAAGCCTGGCAAAACTTCCAAGTTTCCAAACACTGGACAAGTATTCAAGCATTTCTCTAAGAGACAATCATATTATCTACTTAAACAATACTTCCAGCCTCCAAAACTCCAACATCACATTCATCGATCTAAGAGGTAATCCTTTGGATTGTCTTATGTTTTCTAATCAGAAGTTCCCGGTTTTCTTGACTTTCAAAACAGATTGTATTTCTACCACACCATCAAGCGCCTTCACAAACTCCATCTCGTCGATAAATATGATTTCACCTACATCATCAAATCCAATTACAAGTCCTTCATACATAGTTACATCTTCACAATCCTATTCAAGTCTGAATTCAAACACTCAATCTCCTGTAGTATTTCTTTCCACCATCCCAAGTACATCCAACCAGAAAACAACCATCAATATAGTTCAACCCACCCTAAGCTCTTCATGTACTGTACAGTCATCTTCAGTTCACAAATCTAAATACAACACACCCTCTCCGTTTTCAAGACCAAAAAGCTCTAAAGTTATGTCAGAAACATTATACATCTATGTTGTTGTGGGAACCGTGCTCATCATCGTGGTGGTAATCATCATTTCTAGCATTATTCATCATCTTTGGAAATTACATAACCCTCATCCCCTCATCGACCCTCCTCTAGAACTCTACACACTTGAGGAAACAAGACCCTTCCGTAGTGCAAGCAGTGAATCTAGTGGTAGTGAGATCGAAATTTATGCGGCTACATCTGTATGAAGGCTGAAGCGTGCGAGAGACAATAGACATCACTTTGTACTTTACAATTGTTTATTTACACGTATCAATCATAAATGTACCATTATATTACATTGGTCTTGTAATGACCATGAGCTATAGTAGTCACCCCATCCTCTAAGATGTAGCGCTTATCATCATAGGGGCTAAGACCCACTTTGTTTAGGTTTATTGTAAATACTTGATGCTTATAGCTACGTATTTGTTTCATGTTAGCCATGGTTCTCTTTCGCTTAAGCAAACAATCTCTATAGTGGGTATGTCTGATATCCCGCTTCGTCACCTGTTTCGCAATTCCCTTAGCAGTTTTTTTCTCAACCTCACGGCCATCCTCAGCGTAGAGAAGAGAGTACATTTTTTGGTCGTAGACCCACAAACTCTTTGATGGGTAGCCCATGGGTCTCGTCCTTCATCTTACCAATCACCTTCTTGTTTGTTGTACTATAGAGGGTGTGGTCTCTAGGGTACTCTGAGGTGTCAAATAGGTCAAGGTCTTGAAACATATCTTGGTAGATGTCCTCTGTCTTGATGTTATAACACAGGGAATCTGTGTCTGTAAACAGTAGGGTTGCCTGGGTACTGTATTTCTGCTTGATGTAATTATAATGAAAGTCGTACATCAGGGTTTTAGACAATTCTAAAATACTGAACCCGATGTAAATAGGTCTATTTAAATAAAGTGATGGTTTCTTCATGTTGACTGCCACCAAGTTTTCATCAAAGATTCTGAAGTAGTCAAAGAGGGGTGATGCTGTCAGTTTTTTGAGCTGCTTTTCCGTGTTGATCAGTTTGACATTCACTCGCTTTCTCAAGTTCTCCATGGTCTTGCCAAACACGCTGTTGTTCATCAACTTGAAAAAGTCTTTTTCAAAGTCATTTCTTGCATTTTTCCGTTTTTCGGTATTGAAGTCGATGTATTTCTTTAGCCAGGGAGATTGGTCAAACCCCAACACTCGGTGTACTTTTTCCAGTTTCATACCCAGTGACAAGTACTGTTTCAGGTTGCGGTAATGAAGAACGTACTTCGTCTTATCGTTCAAGTTAGGTACCAGTTTGTCTGTGGGAGCACCGCCAAGGTTCAGGTCCTCAAGAAGTTGCTGACAGTAGGGAGAGAGCATTTCCTCTGTTACCTTTCGCCTTTCTGGTGCTAGGGGGTAGTCATTATGAAAATCGTGTAGTTCTTTGGGGTAGCTGAGGTCCACTTCCAGTATATATCCTTCACCTCCGTCTACAGGGATGGTCATGAGGTTCTCGCGAAGTTCGTCCACTTCCGGGTCACTCAACCATCCAAAGTTGTTAACAGGGAGCGCTTCAGACATAGCCCAACCGTAGAGATTGTTTGCGTCGAGATACATGATATAATTATTTTCTAATTCTGGGTTATAACCTTCTACATAGCGATTATTCGCTCTTGCAAATCGATGTGTAATCATCGAAATCCCACTCCTTAACCCTTCCTCCAAAAACAGATACATATCGGGGTCTGTGAGTAATTCCAACTCCACGCCAGTCATCTTTAAACATGCTAACCAAGAAAGACCGGGAGAGGTGTAAAAATGACCTGGGTCGAGTTGGTAGTACTCCAGACAAACTTCTCTAAAGTTTTCAAACACATCTGCTAACAGTAAAACGTCCGATTTCAAATACAAGTCGTGGTAGTCTCCTAGATTCCTACACTGAAATTCTCTAAATACATTCTGTGCATGTTCGTAGTCTGCTTGTGAAATCGTGCTACCCATCAACGAACTATAAAAGCAATCGATACGGGGTAAACAGGTTTCTTCAAACTTGCCAAAACTATTCATGTATTCATAGGGGTACACCCCCTTCCTCAACAAGAGAGATACCTTCTCACTCTCCACATACTTCTTCAGGGTCTTAAACTTATCATCTCCTTCCTTACTTAGATTCATTACTAATTTCTCTAGTGAGCTATTCAAAAACTGAAGTGAGTCTATGAATACTAAATCCCCAACTGAAAATGAAATATACTTTTCCGTATTATTGGGTATACAACTAATATTCTCCCCCTTGATTTTTCCGAGTTTTTGTAGAATTAAATGTGAGTCGTACCCACGAAGATTGTGAAGAACAACGGGTATCTTTCCTGTAAACTTATAATTCAAGTTACAGTCATTGTGGGCCGCCCCCCTGTACACCCCTGTCAAATGATCATGATCCCTTACCCTGTCCGCACCCAATTCCTCATTACAAATGTGACAAAGGGTTGCTGCCTGAAACTCCCGCTCCTGTTCTTCACTAATGTCCATGGGTACTACCATCTTCAAGATTTCCCCTATCTGCTTTCGTTCTTCAATCAAACAGTCTAAAAACTTATCGACACAATCTTCTCCGCGATAGAGAACAGGCGGGAAGCAATATTGCTCGACAGTAGATACTACATTGTAACAAAACCCACTGGGTATATGATGTTGCGTTTTTTGTGTAAAACTTGTACTAGGGTCTAATTCTGTATCATCACAATTCACTAAAATCGATTCGAAATCTGCATAAATGATAAAAGGTACTTTCAGTTGTTTTTGTACGTCATTGTATGACAGTGTTGTATGGTCTTCGTCAGGCAGTCGGATTTTCTGGGGTCCGTGTTTTCTACAGTGAGGTTCGTGATCTTCTAACAAATCTCGCCTGACAAAGCCATGCAAACAATACATACAGTGATACTTTCTATGCCCATCTCTACTCATACTATCCAACAATCTACTTAAATCCCTGATTAAACAGTAGTGACGCGTGTCATCTTGAGAAAACAGTAACAAATTCACATGTAATTCTTTCTTCTCTTTCGTAATGTAAAGGGGAAATAGCTCTTTATTTTCATACTCTATTCTGGTTCTCGAATTTTTTCACTTGATTGATCTTAACGGGGTACTCGATTCCTGACATATTTAGTTCAGCTTCATACCTTTGATAATTGTTGACGCGGTTTGCGTGATGGCTCCAGTGAGTGGGGTGTTTCGCCGCTAGTACTGACCATAAAAAGCATTTTTCATCTTCATTTTGAATGTTGAGCACCGCTTTCTTGTCTTTGATCTTCTTGGGTAGAGGTATGTAACTCGATCCCTCGAGAGGAGTGTAAGCAGCGACTCCTAAATCGATTTCCAACACCTATGATAGCAACAATACTTTATTAAGCGGTGATATACAGTTTTAATGTATGTACATACAGCAGAAAATCATCGCCGGTCGAGTGATCCCCTTTGTGCTATAACGATGGTGCAATTTAATTACCTCTTCCAATAACCATCCAGACCCTTCTCTCTGGTATTCCAAGAAAGAGTTCTTGATCTTTTCCATTCCATGCACGTAGTTTTTTTCAATTTCTGTATCATTGACTGTAGTGTAGCATTTGGTGCGAAAATGGGGGGTTGAGATCTGGTCCTGACCGTCGGGGCTAGTTTTAACCATCTTCACCTTAACACACAGAAACCACTTGATCCCGCGATGTTTTTTGAGCAGGGTTTTCAGTTTTTTGATGATGGTCTTTCGTTTTCCTCGCAGGGTGAGCAACAGATCATATTTTTCATTCTTGTTGGGTTTATATTTAAACGTGGTCACATTTCCACCAAGCGCGCATTCTTCAGTCTCTCCACCACCTATTTGTACATCATCCTAGAGAAAAGAATTAGTTCTTAGAAAAAGTTACTCTACAAAGATCCGATATGAAGATAATAGAGGCTTACCTACCACTTCATTATCCCCCAGAATTTCTCCGTCGCATTCTTCATACATCTCCGCCGGTATGTTTGCTAACTGAAATCGAAAAAAAAATGGTATATAAGACGACTTGAAAAACTATGTATCTTATGGTTAGTAGAGGTATTGACATATTCTGTGGTTTACATGATTATAACAAAAATTAGATTATGAATTATATTCACCTCGTATTCAATAATTTCTGCCTCGGTCATTGTCTTCTGTTTTTTCATCGGTGGGGCGTTTTCTTTTTCCTCTACTTTCCGTTTTGAAGAGCCACCTCCGCAGACTTGTTCATGTCTTTTTAGGGCATCCTTCCGATTAAACTGTTTCCCGCATCGTTCACAGGTGAATAATCGCCCACTGTGAATAGCCTTTTTGTGCCTTACTAAGTTCGTCTCTTCTGTAAAGGACTTGTCGCATGCGTCGCAGTGAAAAGCCATCCTTTTACTTACTTGCTTGTTTTGATCCACACTCTTCAAAGGTTCGCTTGTAGTGACTAAAAGTCTGAAATTTTTCGATTTTATAGTCCTTAAAATGACTTCTAAAGGCTAGACTCATTAATTCATAACTCCTAACCACCAGTCGCCGAAACACAGGATTTAATCTTCTCCAACAAAAGCTTCCTGCCAACTAAACATTAGTCAGTGATTCCGACAAAGGCGGTTTAGGCGATATAAACCAATTAAAACATAAGTACAGCTTCTTATTTAAGTCTGCTAATTAAACATGTCATTCCAACAAAAAGACTTCAAAAGTAGGCCCAATCAGAACGCTCGTCCAACGTCTTTTGACTTCTAAAGGCTAGACTCATTAATTCATAACTCCTAACCACCAGTCGCCGAAACACAGGATTTAATCCTCTCCAACAAAAGCTTCCTGCCAATTAAACATTAGTCAGTGATTCCGACAAAGGCGGCTTTGGCGATATAAACCACTTAAAACATGAGTACAGCTTCTCATTTAAGTCTGCTAATTAAACATGTCATTCCAACAAAGGAAGTCAGCTCATTAATTCAAAAACTTCGTTTTTTAAACAAAGGATTTTGATTTGTGTTTTAAAACACCTTCCCCAAACCTTTCCAGGCCCCGATTTCGATCAGAACCTCTACTCGGGCGGTCGGCCGGTCTTCCCATGATGGTTGGATGTAGATCACCCCTCCCCCTACCTCACTGGAACCTCACTTAGAATAGCCGTTACGTCACCTCTGTAAAAACCCTGATGGGGGTGGGGGGTTGATCCACGATCCACATGATCCACGATCCACATGGCGTAGAATTGGTACTTCATATCTACTTGCGGCCTATAGGGCCCGGTTTAGTCCTAGATTTACCGCCAGGTGTTAAACTGTTGGGCGACAGAGGTTATCCTGATGGAGGAGCTCTACTAACACCTAATCGTGCAGGACAGATGCCTCTGTTAAACCAAAGAGGGAGGAAACGTGCCAGAAAGTTCAACCGAGCTCTATCGAAAAGAAGAGTTAAAATAGAGCATGTGTTTAAAGAGATAAAAACTTTTAAAGCGGTATCTCAGATATGGAGACACCCACGTTGGTTGCAGCCTATCTGTGTTGAATTTACAACATTTTTGGCTGAAAGACGCATACGGTTGTTCCAAAGACTGCACTGAGAACTGCCCATATCCTCTGCACGGTAAAAGTGAAACAAAAGTGTTGATGATAGTGAAAGGAAACTTGAATCGTTGCAGCAAACTTTGGTCTACTCAACAAGCACGTAGTTTAAAATGGGTTGACTTTAATTTGCTTAGTAAATGTTTGAAGGACAAACAACGCCTGTTATGTTGTTATTGTACTGAGCTGAAGTTCGGCACAGATTGTGTTCATTTGAAAATATCTAAAGAGATTATTTAACAAATCGTAATTAAAACACTTATTTTGTTAGCATATACATTTATATGATGTTTGGGGTTTGGGATGGTTAAGTTTCGTGGGAGTATTTGCAAGGATATATTTGGTTCGAAAACAGCTCATTTGAATATTAGCAAAATTCATTAGCATGTAAAAGTGCGATATACGAATTCGCTCTATTATATTATTATATTATTATCATTATTATTATCATTATTATTATCGTTATTATTATTATTATTATTGTTATTGTTATTATTAGATCAGGGATTAGTATGGCCACCGGTCATGCATCAAGAGAGCTCACGCTACTTTTCATCCTTATGGTTTATCGGGCATCATTTCTCCCTCCCGATACCAAAAACGAAAAGCTAAATGCTATTAGAAGCAAAGTAATCAGCTTACTTGGTTGTAATTTTTCCCTCGATTTGCTTCAAATTTTCCTCAAATTTTTTATCACAATTATCTGTCATCTTATTGGCTAGAATCATTTTCTATTGTTCATAATCCAATCAAAAGCGATAATTCCGTTTGTAATTTGCACTGTGTTACACTTTTCTGCACTGTATTACGTTTGAATGACACTGCTCTAAGTCAATCAGAATTGAGTTATTTTTTCATGTATGTTATTATATAAATAATAGAGTCCCTTTTTTTCTTAAAAAAATAAGAACCTGTTTAGAAACCTAAATTTCTAGGAAACACCATTTGTATAAGAACCTTTTTAGGCTAGCTTGGAGACAATGTAGTTTCTTAAACGCGGGTTTTACTGTAGCCATATCATTGGAAAGTATATATCACCCCTATATATATTGATAATAATATGATATTTTTTCATAATTAGCGCACAGGAAAAAATTTCAGTGAATAATAAAATGAAACATTTTACTAAAATTTTTTGCGGGAATGTTAATGGCAAATTCTTTCCTTTCAGTGGCATTTTCCCAACTATACAAATTCTATGTCATGGTTATATTTCTTTTTTCCTTAATAATCTACTGGGCTGAAGCTTTATATTGCCGCAAAGTAAAGGTTTGTTGGAAAGATAAAGGAAACAAGATTTATATTTTCTTGGAAAAGAATCGAAAAGAAAACAATTGGCCTAATTTGTGATATATCTTTTGTCAATGCAACAGATCATCACGCACAAGGCTCCAAGAGAGTTGTAGCCAACAACCCCAACCCGAATATTAACGCATTTGCCAATGACATCAACAAGTGTCTTTTCACCAAGTGGACAACTGCATCAGGAAGCAAAGATGCGGTGCTGAGTGGACCAGTCCAGTGTAAAGGACAAGGAGGAACAGCCGTGCAGCTCTGTTATGGCACAGCACCACCTGTAGCACAATTTGCTGTTTGTTACAACACCAACACACTTATCCCAGACTTTACGGGTCACATAGTGAGGAGAGATATCCAGGGTGGTGGAAGAGACTCTGACTGGAGGGCAGACGTAGGAGCGTTTGGTAATACTTTTGCATGTTCATTTTGCATATGGGAAATGTAGGGGAGGGGGATATAACTCTCGTTCTCATCCCAGCCACATTGAGACTGAAATGAGCCCTTCAGCCTCTACTAGTTCTGATCCACCTGTCTTGATAGTCAATAAACATACCCTGATTTTACTGATGCTTTAATGTTTTCAGCCCCAAAACCACAGTCAACCATTGCGGACTATGACCCCTACAGCCAAAAAGGGCTCTACGACAACTATGATATCCAGAACCAATATTTTTGCGCCAAGGGACATCTGACTCCAAATGCGGACTTCACTGACGACGATCAGCGTTACTTGACCATGATAACGACCAACATTGCACCACAATGGCAAAACTTCAACAGTAGAAATTGGGCAGGACTCGAGGAAGCTGTGAGGACGAGTGCCCGAAACAACCAAAGGGACATTTATGTATTTACTGGAGTTGGTAAGTGTTATGTGTGAAAGTCTTGCCTATTAAGTGTGTAAAGTAGAAAAGTGTAGAAAACTTCTCATTACCAAGGTGTCGTCGCTGACCGACCGAATTTTCGTGTTTTCGATAAACACAAGCCGTATTCGACATCTCATTTGCTTTCAAATTCTTCGCAGGTGGTCAAGCAAGAAATTTAATGGGTGATATCATCAAGCTCAACAAAAGAGTTCTGGCACCAAGATGGTACTGGAAAGCTGTCTGCGATCCTGTTGCCAAGCAGTCTGTAGTTTTTTTAGGAGAAAATGCCATCGGTATCGCAGATAATACCAGAGTTGTTGGGTGTAACGGCATAAATCAGACAAGAAACTCAGGAATAGTATACTGCTATAGTTTAGAAGGAGCTCGTAAGAAATACCCAGATTTCAAATGGCCCCCATTTAACCAAAATTGCAAACCATCCGAGAAAGGCACTTTCATGGATAACGAGCTCAGAAATGCTTTTGTGTAATTCCTCAGTGAATATTGAACAAAGCAAATAAAGAGATTTTAATCTATTACAATAGAATTGGTTATTGCTTGAGAATAGAATCACTCCTAATGGAGCCTCGATATGTTTCTTTGAATACAGGAAACTTATTCCCGTGATTTTAACTTTCGTTTTGGGATTCCACGCCGCAAACCCTCCAGATCATTAGATGTCCCAACCCCACATTACTATTGTCCGTGGATATGCAAGCCTGGACAAGGTATCCTAGGTAAGGGATTACTCGGCTTAGAACACAAGAAAAACCTTAAAACTGCTATCAGTTATGCCATTTGCGCATCATGATGCATAGTCATTTGCATGGAAGTGTCCGATCCCTTAACATAAAGTGATGATGGAAGCAACCAGCTGTTAAATATACATAAACAACTCAAAGGATCAAAATGCGAAAATCTGTATATGAACCAATTCGTTTGAGCACTGAATTTGCATGTCTTGATAGATACTTTAATGTTCTCAGCTCCAAATCCACAGTCTACCATCGCGGACTATGACCCCTACAGCCAAAAAGGGCTCTACGACAACTATGATATCCAGAAATACTATTTTCAAAAGAATCAAAGGATGAAAATTTTCCGCATGGATACCTTAAACTTCATAACGGCTAAATGCTCGTCCCTGACGTCTGAATCGTATTTTTTTGTGTTTTCGATAAACACAAGTCATATTCGACATCTCATCTGCCTTCAAATTCTTCGCAGGTGGTCAAGCAAGAAGTTTAATGGGTGATATCATCATGCTCAACAAAAGAGTTCTGGCACCAAAATGGTACTGGAAAGCTGTCTGCGATCCTGGTGCCAAGCAGTCTGTAGTTTTTTTAGGAGAAAATGCTATTGGTATCGCAGATAATACGAGAGTTGTTGGGTGTAAAGGCATAAATCAGACAAGAAACTCAGGAATAGTATACTGCTATGGTTTAGAAAGAGCTCGTAAGAAATACCCATATTTAGCTATATTTCAAATTTCCACCATTTAACCAGGATTGCAAACCATCCGAGAAAGGCACTTTCATGGATAACGAACTCAGAAATGCTTTTCCGTAATTCCTCAGTGAATGATTAGCAAAATAAACCGAGCTGTATTCAGTGCCGTTCTGCGATCAATGGTTATTGCATGAGAACACGTTTAGTCTTCGAATTCAGTAATAAAACTTATCCCCATAATTTTAACTTTCATTATTTCTCGCCACCGTCCAGATTAAATGCCCCTCCCCCCCCCCCCCCCCCCCCCCCCCCCACTCCCCTAGATTTCCAAAGCATTTAAGCCCAGGGACTGAAAAAGGCGACATACTACTGCCCGTGTTTATTAGTAGCGATCCTGCACAAGGAACCCTGGGTTAGAATATGTAGCTAGAAAGGGATTACCCCGCTATCTACTATGCAATTTGCGCGTCACGTTTAAAACTGATACATCATTTGAATGTAAATATCCCCTGATACTTTGAAGTGATGATAAAAGCAACCAACGGTCGAATATATAGAAACAGATCAATGGATGTATACTGAGAAAACCACCATAAACGACGTCGACGTCACTTTGCATTGGCTATTCCGAGAATGAAGTCTTTATTTTTATCCCTATATTTTACATTTGTTTTCATTTGATTTGTTTGTTTGTTTTTGTTTTTGTTTGTTTTGTTTTTTGTTTGTTTGTTGTTTTTTTTGGTTTTGTTTTTGTTTTGTTTTGTTTTTTTCGTTTTGCACTGTATTTGTAGCTTGTTTGTTTTGGTAAAAATGTAAAAGAAAATGTAGAACCATCAGTTAATAAAAATCTCTTTGACTACGAATAACGTCATTGGAATTCTGCTGAATATATAGCGAACATATTTTCCAAAAATACACATTTTTGCTTGCTTTTCTTAATAATAGTTTTTAGTGTTAATAATCAATGGCTGCCATAAACATATGGCATCCATGGTTCACTTGCTTTAGTTAAATAATTGAAAAGTTTACTAAAACATTTTAAAAATTTCTATCAGTCCGATTCGCATTCCTTCTATTTTTCGCATCACTTATTTTCTACTTGCTCTATCCTTGCAGTAGTTTGCTCTTTATGGTTGTTCATTTAGAAAACATGGTCTTTATAATTAGTACCTACAATTGAGTTCCAAATTCCTTATTAATAATTTACTATGAAAGAAGTTCTGCTATTGAAGGTCCATTCTCTTCATTCAATCGATACGGTTTCAAGAGGATTGAGTTCATTTTCAAAGGCTCCGTCGATAGAGGTAATCATTGCAACTGGTTTTTTCATGTTCTTTTGCAGCACTTTCCTTCACTTTCTTATTTTCTTCTTTGTATAATTGTGATTACTAATTTGGTGTAAACAGTTTTTGATTACAAAGGTGACAAGGAAGCAATAAACTGGTTGATGCAATGACATTTTGATAATGACTAACGGTTACACATTAAAAACAAATTGACCTACGGCGCCGGCAAAAAAAACTCACGGCAAAACAATATTACTTCCAATCCTATTCGATCTTAGAAGACATTCTCGATCTCCTTAGGGTTTACAATCTCTTATCTCCTTGGTGCTATAATACAAATGATCGATTTTTTTTCTTTGATAACTCGATCACTCCAATGCAAAACAAAGTTTTTACAATTTTGGGTGAGTATTAGAAACCCAAGGTGTCGTTTTTTGACTGGTCGTAGGTAAACTTACTGGTTAACTGAAAATCAAGAAGCTCCATTCAAACGATGAAGGCAACACGCATCTTCTTTTTTGTGGTAATCATTGGACTGATGGTGAAAAATGCCACTATGAAGAGCAATAGGAAAGAAAAGAAAAAAGGTAAATATTGAATTACTGGGGAAATTTTCTTATCATTGCAAAAATTTTGGTGATTTTTTTTTTTTTTTTTTTTTTTTACAAATGACTGTCGTAATCCTATTCAATCCTAAATTTCATATTTCAAGTAGAATGTAAAAACCCGCATAAATAAGAACCTAAATCTTAATAACCTATTTTCCCTTAAGAACCACTTTAATAACCTGTTTCAGGCTAAACCTTCATAGCAGGTTCTTATTTTATCAAATAGAGGCAAAATTAAAAATTTCTAAATCAAAGATAATAAGCTCTACGAAGCAACGGAAAATGAGAAAATACCCTGGTAATATCATTCAGGTAAACAGTATTTCTATACAAATTATATACATCTTTGTAAAACAAATTATTCTGTCTCTTCAGTGAAAATACTACATGACAATCTCAAGTAAGATTTGCTCATTTGGAGAAAATTTATGCATAATTCATATCAATGATAGACCACACCTACCAAAAACGAGTCGCTTTTTTTCTCTGTTTAGGGAACTAAATAGCCTAATTTTTTTGTCAACACCTAGAACCTTTTTAGGCTAACTTGGAAATTATAGGTTCTTAGCACATACCAGCTTGTGTACTTCCTAAGAACGCGCGCGCTCATTGGTTAATTGGACGCGAATATTGTACGATATTCACCTCTGAATCTCGGAATATTGAGTCGGCAACAAAATGGCATCTGCCGGCAATCGTTTTGCTACAATTTCCGATGAGGAAATTGAAAAAATGAAAGTAAATACCATTCCTATCAATACTATAAAAAGGCAACGAAGTATGGCCTAATTGAAGCTTTGCTAAACGTTTTGCTAAAATTTTTGCGTGAATTTGTCACGCAAACTAAAAGTTTCTGTTCGTTTGTTTTTATTGAATTATTGTATTTAAAAATAAGTTACTCTGTACACAAATTGGTATACGCTAAAACAATTATTCGCCTCAGGCTCAGTGAATATGGAGAATATTTGCCTCGTCGCTCGAAGACACGCGTCTCGGTAAATACCATAATATTGCCATCTGAAATAGGTGGAAATCTGATGTTAAACAATAGATCTTTCGATCCAATAAAGGAACGCTATTATTTGCACACATACATCATGTCACATTTCCATACATCTTGAAACAAACAGCATTTGTGTATCACAATGAAAACCAGAAATATATACGGGCCCATATATATTGATAATAATGTGGCATTTTTTCATAATTAGCGCACAAGAAAAAATGGCTTCAGTGAATAGTAAAATGAAATAGTTTGCCAGGATTTGTATGGGGAAATATGTTAATGCATTGGCATTTTTCCAAGCAAACAAGTTCTATGTCATGGTTATATTTCTTTTTTCCCCTTAATACTCTACTGGGCTGAAGCTTTATATTGCCACAAAATAAAGGTTTGTTGGAAAGATAAAGGAAACAAGATTTCTATTTTCTTGGAAAAGAATCAAAAAGAAAACAATTGGCCTGATTTGTGATATATCGTTATCAATGCAACAGATCATCACGCACAAGGCTCCAAGAGAGTTGTAACCAACAAGCCCACCACCACCAACACCAATACAGGTGATAACGCATTTGCCAATGACATCAATCAGTGTCTTTTCACTGCATGGACAACCACAAGTAACCCTATAAGCGGGGTGCTAAGTGGACCAGTCCAATGTGGAGGACAATGAGGAACAGCCGTGCAGCTCTGTTATGGCACAGCACCACCTGTAGCACAATTTGCTGTTTGCTACAACACCAACACACTAATCCCAGAGTTTACTGGTCACAAAGTGAGCGCGGACATCAAAGATGGTGGAAGAGACTCTGAATGGAGGGCAGATCAAGGGAATTTTGGTAATGCTTTCGTCTGTGTAAATATTGCGTAATGTTGGGGAATATGCCTCCTAACTCACGTCCAAGCCAAATTATCGTCCGATATGAACCCTTCAGCATTTATACCACTCCTAATTCACCTGTTTAAATTCCAGCGGTCAATAAACATACCCTGATTTTACTGGTACTTTAATGTTTTCAGCCCCAAATCCACAATCAGCCATCGCAGACTATGACCCCTACAGCCAAAAAGGGCTCTACGACAACTATGATATCCAGAAGCAATTTTTCTGCGCCAAGGGACACCTGACTCCAAATGCGGACTTCGCTGACGATCAGCGTTACTTGACCATGATAACGACCAACATTGCACCACAATGGCAAAATTTCAACAGTATGAGTTGGGCAGGACTTGAGAAAGCTGTTAGAACGTATGCACGAAACAACAAAATTGACGTTTATGTCTTCACAGGAGTTGGTAAGCAGCATTCAAATCTATATATTTACAAGTATTAGTTTAGTTCTTTTTATCGTTTAATTGTCTATAAAAAAAACTAAAATTTTAAGCCAAAACTCGTCACATAAAGGTCGCTGAAAATGGCATGGAGCGTTTCACAAAATGATGTCACTATTCATCCACCAATCAGCGCGCCAGCAATATTAAGCTTAGCTACAATCTGATGGAGCCAAAATTCGTTGAGAGATTAATATTTACGTCTGAGTTCGATATGTAATGCTACATTTCCTTTTCAGGTGGTGAAGCAAAGAATTCAACCGATAATGTCATCAAGCTCAACAAAAGAGTTCTGGCACCAAAATGGTACTGGAAAGCTGTCTGCGATCCTGTGGCCAAGCAGTCTATAGTATTTGTTGGGGAAAATAGCATCGGTATCGTAAGTAAAGAAAAAGTTGTTGGGTGTAACGGCATAAATCAGACAAGAAACTCAGGAATAGTATACTGCTATAGTTTGGAAGGAGCTCGTAGTGCGCACCCGGATTTTAAATTGCCCCAATTTAGCAATAATTGTAATCCATTAGAAAAAGGTAAATTCATGGATACTTTAATAAAATCTGCTTTTAAGTAGTAAAACAATATATTTCTTAATCGATGTGCAAGCTAGATTAAAGCAAATAAACTGACGTATTCAGCGCCTGATGAAATGGTTATTGCTTGAGAACAAAGGTATATCAGGATACATTTGAGATCAGATGAGATGACGCCTATCCCCTCCTGATACCTTAAATCTCCCCTATAATGGATTGCGGATAATTCCCTTGAATGCTGCAGTATCCCTTGCTTAAGCCTTTGGGTATCAGTACCAACCCTGTAGGAGGTACCCTCGGTTCCAGGGGCTCACGAACTTAGAATATTGAGCTAGAAAGTGATCACTCGGCTAAACGTAAAATGACTTACTCTACTATTTTCAATTATTTGCCATTTGCGTGACACTCTTACAACTTATACATCACTTCCATAGAGGTCTTCTCTGATTTCCTGAACTGTCATGTGCACTCAGATATGTATTGAAAATAAGATAAAACTAAAGCGCACAAGAGCCGATTCTCTGATCAAGTGACATTTTCGACTTAAAACATTTTAAGCATTTTACGGATTATCATACGATGCAAAATATATACGTTATAGGAAACGTCTTCAAAACAGGAAGCAACAAACAAGAAAAATCTTCAGACTGTTGGGGAATACTACTTGATCCTTATTCCATTCTCCTCTCAATCCTTCCGGTCCTTAGTAATATCCTTAAAACTCCAATAAATACTTGGTAAAAATCAACGAGGATCGCGTTGTGAAATGCGAGTCCTGTATTGACATTGACTTTTCAAGTGGGGTTATCGTTCTTGAAGGGAAAAAATACAACTCCTGTGTGTTTTCTACCGAGAGATTAAAGCCCACCGCAAAGACCGTGTATAACATGGATTTCATATACAGAGGATCCCATATTCAGAAAAAGAAATGACAGCCATCTTTGATAGTCTCATGAGTGCCATAGCTTTTCGGCGATTGTCAGTAAAAATTGTGACCAATCTATTTATGGGAGTGATTTGTTTTGTCTAAGTACCAGATTAGCTTGGTATAAGAGAGATATCATTTACAACTAGGCCTTTATTTTATAAGCAATTCACTGTCATTGAATAGCATTGAAACGTGAGCGCATCATGACTTTCCCACAATTTTGAAAAAACTGGGGCGCATGGCCCAATCCATCGCAAGACAAGATGCATGGAATGACTGTCAATACAGTTGAGTCGGCCGTCGAAAATTCTCTAGTGTTTGAAGTATTGTAGTATTTTCAATATTTGTTTTAAAAAGCAAGGCTAATCGGCTCAAGCCTATTCTAAATGGAAGCAATATTCGTTGCTGTTCCAGCAATGCTGTCAAATCGAGAAAAGGTGTCGTCTTTACCGTGTAATTGGCACTTGAACGACTTACCGTTATACTCTCAAAAGATCTGTCAAACGATCAATCTTCATATACAGTGTTCAACTCTCTCTACAGTCGTATTTTGCATTCTAATTAGATTCATATTAATTTGCTTGTAAAAAATATGGATGAATTTTTTCTTTTTTTTAATTTTAAATTTGATTTTTTTTTTTTTTTAATTTTTTTTTGCTAATAATGAACTAGAAATTCATGATCAGCTACCACTTTGAGCTGTTTTCCGGATAAATAAAACTGATAGACACATTTGACTTCCTACACAGCTATACTTCTTCAGCAACAACACTTTTTGGGATCTCTCTACTAAAGGTTTTCACTCAATAATAGGTTTCTTTACTATAAAACCCTAGCTGCCATGATTTACGGCCAGGGTGACATTGAATATGTGTGTGGCACTATAGATGACAGAGAATAATTTGTTTGACATCAATTTCTGAAATAAATATTTTAATATTTATTTCAGTTTTTAAAGAAACTTTCAGTCAGTGCAAGAATTGTCTTTTTCTTTAGCCAAGAAAAAAAAATTGGTTGATGCCTTATTATTACTAAAGACTGTTATTATTATTTTTGTAATTTCAAAAGTTTCCAAAATAGTCAAAAAGACGGAATTTTATGCCCTTGACTAGGCAAGTAAAACTAGTGACCGGCCAGAGAAATCCCAGCTCCATTGAATGGTTTCTTTGTGTTGAAAGACTTTTTATTACATGGTAGCAGGTCATATCGAATATGTCACAGCTGGGTTGATAAGGAATATGTCATCTTGTGTGGGTTCTGTTCAGTATTTTTATAGATAAAGTCTTTGCATTTTTTTACTAACTTGTTTAGCTAAACAATGCCGACACAAAGTTTTGGATAACATACACAATGATAGCATTACATACACGTGCCTAACAAAATAGATCTTCCTTCAGAGGTTATTAATAATCTTTGAAAACTTAAAAATTCAAACAACAATTTAAAAACAAATATTGTCCAAAAATTGTCCGTATTTTTGATCTTTTAATGATAAAGATGAGTTTAGGACTTAGTTTAGTTCTGATGTTCTTGGCGATACTCAATCTAGCAGATTGTCACAGCCCCAGCACGGGACATGATCAAGACGACCAGCTATTGCAGATATGGGCAATGAAAAAGCTTCTGCGATCTTTGAACATGAGAAATGAAATCCCACTTATGCTTAAGAAAGGATTAAAATTTGCTCGCTTATCCAACGGTAAGAATAGCCAAAACATATACTTGATTGTTGTGACTGAAAAGCCCATATTGGGAGTTGCAAGAAAAGTATGTATGTATGTATGTACGTATTCTTCGTATACACTAGGAAATGTTATGTTTTATAGGAGAATCGTTTCTTAGTCAATGCACTAAAGCATGTCATTCTGACCCTGCTGCAAAATACTTTTTGAAGTTGCGACGCTGGTTATTATGATTTTCTCACCGCTCTTTTATTTTTTTATTTACAAATACTGATGTTGATGCACTCGAGGTAAAAAGTGAAGTACACAGACTCCGATACCTTGAAAAAGCATCATCAAACATGGCGATAGATTGCGCAACAAGAATGCCTCTTCGGAATGTGAAGCACATTACAGTGTTGCTAGTTGCAGTTTATTTATAGTATTTCGCTGCATACCAATTAGGACGAACATTGTACCTTTCTTTAAGTGATCTAGCCACCCACCGAGTCCGATCCCTCAACCAATCAATCAAGACGACAGTCAACTAATGCATTCACCACCTTCCATACATCATTGACCAAATATAAAGTATTCAAATGAGACTACAAGGTAGTTTCAAAAGATCATTCAAATTTGAACTCTGAAGCCTCGGTTGAATGCTTTGTATTTCACTGAAGTGAATTCAGCCAAGCCCGCCGCCCTTGAAATTTAATCGTTCTTACAATCAGCCACTCATCCAATTTTTTAGCTGCAAATAATGTTGTCATTGTCACTATTTTAATTCAATCTTTTTTAATTAATTCTAATTTGAATTCTTTCGTATACATATAGCCACAATGAGACAACGTCGATCGTATCGACGGCGCTGCATGAAGACGATAGAATGCTGCAAAGTCAGCTACATATTGAAGTTTAGAGCAATTGGATGGGACTGGGTCGTAGCACCACCTTCGATGGAGATAAATAAATGCCTGGGTGTGTGTACTGGACGATCCATGTACTCACGTGCTCTATTGTCACTTTTCAAAAGGAGTCTCATACAGCAAGACGAACTCCCATGCTGTAGACCGCTGACTTTAGACAGTCAGTCTATCATAACGATTAAAAGGAACGGTAGAATAGCTCAAAAAATGCTAAAAAATATTAGAGTAAATCAGTGTGCTTGTAGGTGATGTTGAAATATGGTAAACCTTTTCCGTATTTCATAGGCCTCTCGATTTAACAAGTAGTTAATATTTACAAGGACGGAGGGAGTCACTCGTCACCAACCTCTTTACTACAATCGCTTTAAACAACGGCAGCTTCTTCGTAAACAATGGGAAGATAGGTACTTTGTCTAAGCACCTGATTGTTCATCGAAAACTATTCAACCTAACAACTTGAATCAGAAATACTCTATTATTTTCTTTCGAGAATCAAGGCAATTGAAATTTTGACAGCTGGCACACTTCATACGCCTGCTTTTTCCAGCATTCCTTTTTTTCCAGGAAAAGAGGTCTGAAGCACATTTATATACAAAAGAAAGCAGCTTTGTACCTGTCAGCTTTTAGCAAAGAAGACGCAAATATATAGCTGTTGCAGTTACAAGTTTTAATGAAAAACGAAAATAAAGGATTATATTCTAGCTTGTCCTGGCTTGCATCAGTAAATAGGGCAATTTACTTTATCATCCAAACCACTCAAAAATCATGCTTGTGACATACAGACAAACACACTAGAAGCAACAACCCCTAATGTTAACAGATCTATCTTATATTATGTAAACAACGTATCAGGAGCAGCAAAGCCACCAAAACCGGAAGATGCCAATATATTGATGGCATTCCAACACAAACAATGCTAGTACTATCCGAACAACAGATTCTAGTAAATAGAGTAAATACAGACTTATCTAATGACTACAGCCCATAATCAGGATAACGCCACAAGCCCATTAGATGCTACCAAACCCATCATCAGGGTAACGCCACAAGCCCATTAGATGTTTCCAAGCCCATCTTCAGAGTAACGCTAACAAGCACCAAGCACATTAGATGCTACCAAGCCCATCTTCAGAGTAACGCTAACAAGCACATTAGATGCTACCAAGCCCATCTTCAGAGTAACGCCAGCAAGCACAGTAGATGCTACCAAGCTCATCATCAGAGTAACGCCACAAGCCCATTAGATGCTACCAAGCCCATCTTCAGGGTAACGCCACAAGCCCATTAGATGCTACCAAGACCATCAGGATAACGCCAATAAGATTATTAGATGCTACCAAGCCCATCTTCAGAGTAACGCCAGCAAGCACAGTAGATGCGACCAAGCTCATCATCAGAGTAACGCCAGCAAGCCCATTAGATGCTACCAAGCCCATCTTCAGAGTAACGCTAACAAGCACCAAGCACATTAGATGCTACCAAGCCCATCTTTAGAGTAACGCTAACAAGCACATTAGATGCTACCAAGCCCATCTTCAGAGTAACGCCAACAAGCACATTAGATGCTACCAAGCCCATCATCAGGGTAACGCCACAAGCCCATTAGATGCTACCAAACCCATCATCAGGGTAACGCCACAAGCCCATTAGATGCTACCAAACCCATCATCAGGGTAACGCCACAAGCCCATTAGATGCTACCAAGCCCATCATCAGGGTAATGCCAACAAGCACATTAGATGCTACCAAGCCCATCATCAGGATAACGCCAATAAGATTATTAGATGCTACCAAGCCCATCATCAGATTTTAACAAGCCTATCAGCAGATTAACAGCAATCATCAGATGACTAAATGATAATACACATATCGGTATCCAAGACCACCAAAAGGAACCCTGCCCCCTATGCTAACAAATTCATTAAGTTATTGAAGTTATCAAACCAATCAGATCTCAAAAGAAAACCAAAAATCCTCCCGATGCCAGCAAACCAATCAGATGACAAGAAATCCACTAAGAACCATCTATCAAATGTTAAAAACACTATCAAATACCAACAAACATTACACATGCCATGAAGTAAAAAAAGGCCTGAATACTTCCTTTCTTATAATTTCCCTGAAACGAAAAATATTTCCAAGGAAAATTTATTTTTTCACACCAAACAAGAAATTTATTCTTTTATCAAAGTTTAAAGCAAGAGTACCACTTCACAAAACTTTCAGAATTTAATAGATTTATTAATAGATTTATGCAAGTATGCATTTTAATAACTCGAAGAATTCTGTATGGATATAGGTATTTATAATTGAATTACAACTTTTTTTCAGTACATAATTACAAGATAATTTAAATAATTATATGTATTAATTTAATCAATTAAATGTATTCATGACCCTTCTGTAATTTTAGTGTTTATCCTGAATGAATTTTAATCATTTGATGATGTTTGATTATAACCATTTTATATTTACTATTAATATTTTAAAAACAATACTATGTATATGGGAAACTTCAATATGTAAATATTATTTGGTGTAAATTCTTGTTTGCTAAAAATCCTGAATTAAGAAAAGTGTGATAATTTTAAAAATAAAAAAAGAAGTGAAGGACTTTACTGGCATCATACAGCAGGAAGGGAAGCATCTATCAAACTACCAAGAGTCTGGATTAATAATTTGTATGAGGAAGTATTGCCTCCGAATTTAGAATACTTTTATTAGAAATAACATATAGTATTCCTTACCATTTATGTTCACAGGATATGGGGAAGGAGATTGCAAAATGTTAGTGCAAGATTTCTTTGGGTGAACAAGTCCAGTAGTATGTATTCCTACTGTAATTTTCAAGACATGTAGTTTGCAAGTCTAAGTTCTAAGAAGTATGGGCCACGTTTAAAATTAATCATGTGTGTCATATAATACAGAAACATATTTAGTACCTTTCTGTAAGTATATTAACAACTACAGTACAAAGTCTACAGTAGACAACCAACATTCTACCAATATTCTACAATAAGGATATAATATGGTAAGGAGTAATTTAGGAAAAATCTGTTAATTCTGGCCCCAAATCATAAATGTGCCCATAACGACTCATCTTACAGTGATGATCAACACAAAATGAAATTATACCATAACCCATAAGAAAGATGACAAAAAAAGCAATGATAACAAGTACAATAAGCAGTGTATAGTTACTACCTGTTTGTATCTCATTCCGTAACAGCTGCTGCACGTCCGCCAGAGAACCATTATTTGGTGCTGGTTTAATACCCAGAATATGGCACATCAAGGGATAAATATCTACATTTTTGAAAGGTTCTGATAAATATCCACTTTTGAAAGCTGGCCCATGAGCGATAAAAAAAGGATGCATTGATTCATACTTGTTACTATACCCATGGTTACCCTTGTCTTTGAACTTGACTTTCCTGGACAAAGCTACACTCCAGCCTTCTTCCCCAACTACTAGTATAGGCATAATACGTCTGTTGTTGGTATAATGATATTCCATAGGAATGGCTTCTTTTTTGTAAACTTTGATGTGAGAGACGTTTTTCAGACGGTTGTATATATTTTCTTTATAGCCATTTTTTGGTTTTATTAAAGTAAATGAATCCCATTCTTTTGCTGTTATAGGGACATACCATTCTGAAGGTACATAATCTTGTAAATATACTGTATTGTTTACAGATATTTCAGTCATTCCATGGTCACTGGTTATGATTATATTGATCTGGGAAAAGAAAAATTCACATGTCAAACAGACCATTCGGCATGTGAATTATAATAAAAGTTAGTAAAAAGATAAATCTTTGTGTATGATATATTCTTTATGCATTTGCAAATTGCAGATCATTGATCATGAGTTCCAAATGACGTACAGCTGTAAAAGGTTAAAGGAAGATAATATATAATTATGAAGGGGATACATTTAACAATTTTTGACACTGTTTTCTTTGGTCCTGGTCAATAAGTGTTTTGTTATACACCAAGTGCTGAAGGGGACACAACAATCATTTGATTTTTTTATTATTTGAATTTGAAAAACTAAGAGAAACTACATTTCCAGTGAAATCACTTCCAGTATTGATATTCCCAGGGAATGTAAATGTAATGTTGACTGCTCAAAATGGTTGCCAGTGAAATTTTATGCCCATCCAATCTTGGCTAATGAAAAGAGACAAAAAATTGACTTTGACACTTGTTATATAACAATATAACTTGCTATAAGTCTGCAATGAATATATTGTAATGACTTCAGTAACTTATGTTCTTGACTGGCAAATCATTGCAACCTCCTTTATAAAGCACAAGCAAACATGGTTATTTTGGTTTGAATGACAACTGTTAACTTTCTAAATGTTAATTGATATTAGTGCTGTGGGGAGTAGGGGTGGTGCTGGAGGAGGGAGGGGGTGTTTCAATGACTGGAGAGAAGGTCAAGTTCATCACTTTCTAAATGATAATTAATATAGGTGCTGGGAGGATGGAATGGTGCTGGAGGGGGGAGGGGGTGTTCCAAGTTCCATCCAAGTTCCATCATTCTTGAGGAAGGTGTGAGATGTCTTGACTACCATATCAAATTTATTCACAAGTCATAAGGAATGGCAATTAGTTTATCCAAATACAGTCAACCTTCAAAGCTCTTACCTTGTCAAAAAGTCCTTTTGCTTTAAGATGGTTTATTAAATACCCAGTGACATTATCTGCAGTACGAATAGCTTTAACAACCTCTTTTGATTCTGGTCCATATGTATGACCTGAATGATCTGGTTCTTCAAAGTATAATGTTAATAATGTCGGTGGATTTTTTTTGGTAAGCAAATCGACGACTTTATCTACTCTGTCTCTATAGGACAAATTATGGTCGTATTTCAGATAATATGTCGGATATTGGCCTCTTATTTCAACGTTCGAACCAGGCCAGAATACAGTTCCACTTGTGCCTCCTGAGTTTTGGTTCGTGATCCAAACTGGTTCACCACCATTCCACCACCTTGGTTCAGTGTTGTTCAAATAAAACCAGGATTTGAATTCAGGGTCATACATAGTGTTAGCTACAATGCCATGGCTTTCTTCATAAAGACCCGTCACTATTGTAAAATGATTAGGGAAGGTCTTTGTAACGAAGGCATTTTTAACGTACTTAGCTTTGACACCAGTTTTAACGATGGAATCAAAGTTAGGAGTTTCAGTTTTATCCATGTAGTCCCAGCGAAATCCATCGAAAGAAATGAGTAAAACCGTAGATTTTGAGTTAATCTTGGCACCAAGTGAATTACATAATAGTAATATGAGCAAAGTTAATATTATAATTGATTTTATGGCTTGTTTCATGGCGAACTGGTATGTTTGGTTTAGGATTGTCTATAACTTTCCGCCATGACAGTCAAGTGGAACAATATTGACTAAGGACACAGGTAGCCCAATGACAATCAAAGTTAGCTCGTTCCAAATTCCTCTCGGCTTCAAACGAAGATGCGCGCAGGTCTATTTCCCGCCAAAAAGCTTTAGTATTATTACATGAAAAGAGAATCAACATTTTGGCGTGTACGTTCTTTCTCGTCAAAATGTAGAGAAATAAGAATTTTTATTATATGTATGAATATATAATAAATATATATATAGACTTGATTGCAAAAAGGTTGTAGTATACATTTATGCACTATCTAATGAGATGCAAGATATCAAATGAGATGCAAAATTTAAAAAGTAACACATTTGGTCTTCTTTATCTTCTATTGTATCAGAGACACAAGTATTGCGCAAAGTATAGTTAAAAAAGTATTTTCCACAAAATGTAGTGGCTAAGCAATCGTATTTTTAAAAGCATGCTTTGCGTTCTGCATCTCATTTGATATATGTATAAATGTATATTACGACCTTTTTGCAACCAAGTGTATATATATTATGAGTATAAAGAAATTTAGTTTTCTCTAAAATGTCAAAGCAATCAAGTTAGCCTGTAGAGTGTTTCAACCGGCCTGGTGGCTCTCGCTTCCTCGAACTTCCGATCATCAGGCACGGACACATACCTAGGTGCCCTCAATATATATAGATTGCCCTTGCGATGGACTCTAGATTCATCGATCCGTGTTAAGCCTTGCTAATGTCGGTAACCCAGCACTCTTCTTTGCAATTGGCGAATGATCATAAGCCACACATTCAGTTCACTGGACAAGACTGAACATTCAATCGAGGCTGCAAGTCATTATCAAAAGATCATTACTGTTAGTAATTAATAGCCTAGGGCCTTCAACTCGATCGGGTGAATAAAAATGGTGCGGGAAGGCCTAGCTGGTTATATAGCATATCACTGAATAAGCTTGCCCCAGTGACCATGTGCACTTATTCTGTTAAGGTGACATATTCGGCGGTCTTCCTTATATACATATGGCTGCTTCATTTCAACTGAGACTGGTACCAACGGTGGTGGATCCAGGGGTGGTTCCATGAAACCCACTTGTAGAACCCTATGACGCTGATCATGTTCAAAAGAATGAAATTGGTCGACCCCCATTGTGTGAAGCTGCTTGCACCACTTTTTCTGCGTTGCGGCCATTTTGGAACCACCGCAATGGGCAAACCAAACCCTCGACTGACTCTCTGAAGTTAATGTTTGTAAATTAAGATTGACTGTGAACACTGGTGCCACGTATTACAACGGCAGTGTCTTACGATGCAGAGCGCCCTCGGGAATCAAATTCCTTTGATATTCTTTTATTCCGATCGTTGCTAAGATCTTTTGATTTAATAACTGTTATTAGAGGGAAAGATTCGACATCCCACAGCACATTCGATCAGGTCGTTTTTAATATTTCCCTTTTTTTAAATATCGTCCATCTATGACGGCCCTTGACGACCGGATGTATTAATATTCCTGATTACAGCATGTGTTTAGGTTTTATATTATTGGTAGTCTTGCTCTTTTATTAGTAGTTTTGCTCTTAATGGCATTCCTTCAACGCAAAAATATAAAAAACAAGAAAATGCCATGGTACATACTCCCCGAATTCTCTTTGCTTAACTTATCATTGATCCATGACTATTCAAACGTCTTGCTGATAGACGATCTTGGAAAGGTCGTAACATTTTTTCACTGCAAGTCGTATAGTGCAAGCTAAAAAGACTGAATTCGACAGCTCAATACTGAGCCTTTAATCTACTTCCTGGGCGTCTCTTTACCGTTTCAGTAATCCACCAGTCAACTCATCATTGTCTAATACTTCATACAATATGCTAACACTCGACCATGAATAACATTGAAATGAGATTTGACATGACAAGGTGAAGATGTAATGAAAATTACTGTACACTGCTATATTAAGAAGTCGAGTTCTGGGACTGATACAAACACATAAACAGAAATAAGGATAAAACTAAAGTGACCCGCAGAAAATTACGAGACGCACTTGTAGACAATGAGTCAGGTGTTGCTATATCGCCTTTATATGTTAAGATTTAATTTATTTCTGGAATACAAAATGTGGTTAAAGGACTTGTATTCAGTCATGGTGTACTTGATTTTAACGTTTTGGTCATTCCTCCCCTATCAATGTCAAGGTTCCAGGCTACATACTTTGGCCAGTGCCGTTAGTCGTATACTACGCCGTCCACTGACCCTACGCAAGTTTCGACGGACGTCAACAACATTCCGAACAAATCATCATCTCACAAAAGATAAAGGCTTTCATCGGCAGAAAATGAAACAATAATATTTTAGCCGCTGGGGGATTCTAATTATAATATCATTTTAAAGTTGAAGCCTCAACAACACAGGCTCTTTCCAACTTTATGCACAAATACGAAATGTAAAATTATATCATGCGTTTTTACATCACAGTCTTTACCCACAAGAACATGGATTTCAAGTCCGCTAATCGCCTAAACAGCAAGCTTGCGGCTTGTTATGAGTCTCTGCGCACAGGCTTTCCGGAGTTGCAGACGCGTTGCATCATGGGGCTATCTTTTAGAGGACGCTATAGTCTTCTTCGCTTGCTTATATTAAAAAATAATAGGACATCTTAATATAGCCTTGTTTGATCTTTGGTGCATAAAATGTTATAACTGACTGATGTGATGAAGAGTCCCTCAAAACAGCCAAATATATAATGCATGAAACGCATTTCTACAACATACACGTAAGAGGAATCTTTGTACGCCGTGCTCGTGTATATCATTTATATGCAATTATTAATAGAAAATTACATGCAGGTCAAATATTTTAATATTTTTGAATTTATTCAAATGATGATTTTATTATGATTATTTTGCACACGAGGCCTTCAGAGCTGAGCTTTGCATGGCTTACTTGGTCTAAAGTGACAGGTATAACATTATACAAACAATACCAAATGGAAGAAGGTATCAATTCCCAGAATTCCATGTATTCTATGGCTTCAGTAATATAGGTTAAATATAACTTCAACTCTTCATAATTATTTATTATTAACACTTTATGTTAGCTGAATGCGCTTTTCTAATTTTACCTGGTGCATTTTCCTCCCTCTGCAAAACCGACTTTGATCTAAGAGTCTGTTTCAGGGTATCGATCAAATTTGGCAAGAATGTCGTGGCGGTAAAACGTCCTCATTTCAGCATGCCGCTGCCGGTGAGTCCTACAGGTCGGGCGTGTTGTGCGATACCCGCCGACATGTGAATAGGGTTTGTTTGATGTTTTGTTGTTTGTTTTTTTTTTGTCCCTTGATAAGAGGGTTTTTCCGAGTACTTCGGTACTTTCCTCCCTCCCGACGCCGAAAATGAAGAAATTAACGAGTGAGTTGAAATTCAATAACAAAGAATATTGAATGTAGTGTTGTGTGTCCAGTGCGTAAGTCAACTTGGGCCAAGTTGGAATTTTAGCCTATATTAACAATAAACTTGCTCGCCCATCATGAAAAGTACATAAATTAATACATTAAATTATTTTGCTATATATTAACTTCTTATGTGTAATTAATAATAAGTGTTCATATAATACTTTGTCAAGTTTTTTTCCATTTCACTGGCATGTTATGAGACCGTCGTTCTCCCCATTTAATGATAATAATAATTTTCCTATTCAAGGGAAATTCAAAAATTATGAAATTTTGTGACGAAAACCTAAATCAACAAAGGCTAAGTTTAATAATAGTGGGTGGACATGTCAGTGGAATAGGAGTAAGCAGAGATCAAACAAAAGAGACAAGAATGGCTGTAATGAGGAGGCAAAAGACCTCATAGACATCATCCTTATTTCCTTCTGCTGCACCTGACAAGTACGATAATTCCATTTTTCACCAGCACAGTATTGTTTGCTTTACGCACCAGGATGATAATCGCCTTTGTTGAAGAGCAACAAGTTCTTGACACCCATAGCCGACCTGTGCTACTACTTGAAACTCATTGATGAAATATCGGCTTAGTGAATTGGAATGCTATCAAGTCTGACAAAAGAAATACAAGACCAATCATGGATTCCACTTGTCATCGTAGCAAATGACAGCCAGCTAGGACAGTTTTCTAGACTGATCGTCGTCCAGGTTTCGAAATAGCACAAATGCTTCCCCAATCTCATGGCATGTTCTAAAGGATTTCTCATTTTAGCGTTGCTTTTCTATTCGAAGCTGGAAAAAGCCAATTTTATGGTTGACAGGAGATAAAATGATGACCGACAGACGGGTTGTCAGGAACGGCTGACATTGCGCATGCGTATACTCGTGAATCCTAAAGCTGTATGCACTTCATTGACAGTAATAATAATGTACAAATTAAGCACGCTGTGTTGACGGATGGAGCTCTTTTGGAATTATCCAAAGCCATCAGCAAACACGGCCAGGTGGGATATTAGCGTGTCCAGAGATCGATCACTGTCGTGACTCGGGCATAAAATTATTTATATGTAATCATAAATTTCTGTAATTTCATTTTTGTCTTGATCGGTCTTTCACCATACATATCTAGTTTGTCTGATGTAGACCCGATCCTCTTTGGTTTCGCAAAACACTGTTCATCTGCCCATTCAAGTCTTACACATTGTTTCGCTAGGTCTTCACTATATAGGATGCATCAAGCGCAAACCTCACATTGATAAGTAACAGAGGGACGTTTAAGAAGCTGGCTAACGCAAGGCAAAGCCCTCAAGGCCTACAAGCAACAGATTTCGAATAAGATAAGAGGAAGCAGGAGATTGGAGATCCTTTACTATTCCATCTGCACCAAGTGACCTGAAAGTTTGACGGAGATGAATGCGCTAGTGGTTGGCTTCTTAATTCTTGGACTACAGATTACCGGGTGTTTCGCTCTATGGGGGTAAGTAAAAGCGTTTTTCACTAATCACACGATTTTTACTACTCAATGTACAAGTACTTTCAATTGGGATTACCACTTGGCGGATTAATGTACGTAAACCGATTATTCTCATTTGGGTTTTTAATACAGAAACTTACAGATGTCATTTCGACCCAATCCGAAGGCCAATCTCAATACTATTTGCAAAAGAACTCAGTCTGTTCTGCAGGGTAATTCAGATTTTTGCACGTCTAAGCCGGAGCTCGTAAAAACAGTGATGAAGGGCATCGCAATAGCTGTAAACGAGTGCCAAATCAAGTTTGCCTCTCGAAAATGGAACTGTTCGACAGTCAAGAGATCGATTAGAAGAATACTCCAACATGGTTAGTAACGCTAAGATCTACTATACTGTCATGAGTGTAAGCGCCTATTGTTATTCTATGTTAAGTACCTCTGTTCATTAATCAGTTTATTTGTTCTGTTTGTATTTCTAGATTATCGTGAAACTGCTTTTGTATTTGCCATCGCCTCGGCGGGAATTACGTATTCTGTGAGCAAGGCCTGCTCGGAAGGTGACCTCGAAGGTTGTTACTGCCGCGGAAAGCAAGTCGTCGGTAACTCTAACAGTTTGATCACAGAAAACGCCGTGCTTGAAAGACGCTCTTTAGATCAACGAGAATTCGAGCGCAAGGGATGTCAAGCGAGCTTTGTCGAATTTGGATACCAAATTGCCAAACAGTTCATGGACCAAGGAAATAACAAAGATGCCAAGGCTTTGGTCACGAGGCACAACAACGAGGCCGGAAGATTGGTAAGCCACAGTTTAACAAATCCTATTTAAGAGTTAATGTAGTTATTTATTTGAGTACGTGAAAGTACAAAGTTTACGATGGAGTATCCAAATCATGATTCATAAGTACATATCACTTTATCGTTCATCTAAGACATTGTCAGCTTAAATGCCCTCTTAATACTAGCTAGCTTGCACCTAAGTGTTCAGTTAAGATCAAGGCCATCCCGACTAAACGCTTTAACACATGTGCCAAAGAAAACATCATCTGAATAACTCAAAACTCGAAAGTCTATTTTGCCACTTGAAAGCATCTCGAATAAATAATCCGTGATTGTTTAAGGAAATTCATTTGTTGTTGTTTTGGAAGGCCTTACTTCAGTTCGTCAAAAACAATACAACTTCATAAGGAGCTGCATCTAGAACTGATGAAAAATGGATCAATTTAATGGACTCGACTTCAGCCAAGTAATTTGTACAAATTCCCTATTCTTTGCGTATTCTTTTGTTTTTAATGTCTGGCTCTAATCCGCAGTGGTTTGCGAACCGCGAAGAAGATTTAGTGCGAAAAGCTACCACCTTTCATCAACAAAACAAACTTATGATTTGACCGTTTTCTCGTGTTTCTTCAAACGATAGTTTTGGAGGCTGAGTGATCCCACGCCACGCACCTTTTCCTGTCGCGTACACTCTTAGGTTAATTCATTCAAGCCGTTTGATCGTATTTGAATAGGTATTGTGGTATCATATACCCGTGTTTACCAGGAGAAGAAATGAACAGGATAGCTTTAATTTGTAATAGCCGAGGCGTGACTTACCACCTGAAACAGCCATGAAAGTAAAAAAAAAAAACTCGAAACAATACTTCCACCACGATTCTCGCTACGAAAACCATCGAACAGAGTGTATAACAACTGACTTAAAAGCTTATTATTTCACATCCACTCCATAAAACATTAGGCTCAACACTTTACACAATTAAGACGTGGAATGTGCTTTGCAAGTGTTAATTCAATGACATTTGACAGTCTGACAGATCTACAATGATCCTCACGAAACATTCATCCAGGGGACATTTTAATGATAAGCAGATTGTTACAAGTTTTATGATTTGTTCCTAATGTTCAACCCGGCAAAGTCCAAATTAGTCTTGAATTGCACATCCAACACGCACATTGTATTGTATGTATTTTAAGCTCTTGTCTTTAGTCATTTTCGGGGTGTATTATTCTTAACATTATCCCCGTCATGCAGTTGATGTTTTTGCAGGAAAAAAATGAACACATAATTTTGGTTGACGCCGCGGTTATTCCAGGGCTGCTCAATTATAGCATAAAATAAATCACAAAGTCTTCTTTTCCTAAGAAGATGTCACTCCGTACCTATTTTCGTGCAGCTTGAAGCCAAAATGTCTACCTTAGAAAAGGCGTAAGATAAGCTGGTCCAAATGCGCCATTAGAGGCATTTACCGAGTAATTGCTGGCATTTACTGAACTTTACAAACAAAAGTTTCCTGACGATTTGCGTTGGCGGACAAATCTGCTTTCCAAAAGAACTAAACCCAACGTTTAGAATAACATAACAAGAGAAAAAAATCAAAGAGATATGTCTGATTTTAGATTCCATTCTTTCCCTTTTCCAAGGAATTTTTAAGTAGTCTGTAGTCCCAATCCATTCCAATCCATTTGATGCTGGGAGAGCGAACAGGGGAGATACCCTCAATAGGAAAGTGTTATTTTTTGCTCTGTATCATACAGATCGACGAGTGACACGCATTGAAGGTCAAGCTCATTAGGAACCGAAATCAACCAGCAGTTCTAGGTCATTTTACTAAGACTGTTTACTTTTGAAACCTTTTTTAGGCTGTCAAAAATCATATGCATAAAAGATGTCGCTGCCATGGGCTCTCCCAAGTCTGTACTCATAAAACGTGCTGGAATGAGCTAGCTTCCTTCTACTCAACAAGTGATAGAATCAAGACTCACTTTGATGGTGCAATCAAAGTGTATGCAGACAACAAGGGAGAAAGCTTAATGGCCGAGGAACCTACTGTCAAGCCACCGACTTCTGAGGACCTTATCTACACGACCAAGTCTCCAAATTTTTGTGTAAGAGAAAAAGAGACGGGAACTCTAGGGACAAAGGGAAGAACCTGCAATGTCACTAGCTTGGGAACCGGAGGCTGTGATTTACTTTGCTGCGATAGAGGATACGAGAGTAAGAATGTAGTGGAATATGTGAATTGTGAGTGCACATTTCACTGGTGCTGTGAAGTACGATGCAAAACCTGCCGTAAAGAGAGAACAGTCCACACCTGCTTATAATCGCAGCGAAAGTTTCAGTGAACAACCACGGCCCTGAACTAATAGAAGTTTGTTCGACTATTTATAAAAGCTGGTTTTCATCAGACCCCAAATGACAAAAATACACAGCCAGACGATGTAGTAAATTTCAAATATTTTGAAAACTTTCTTTTTACTAATAGAGTAATCAACTGGTCGCGTTGATTAGCTACAGGGTCAATAGACGCTCGTACGAACAGTATGAACCCCGGAGCGAATTTCGTGCGGTAAAATAAGAATAAGCCATGTCAGTATGCAAGCATGTATTTTGAGGCGAGCATAATTCTGCTCTTGAAAAAAAATGGGAATACGTAAATGAAATTGTACATTCATGCCCTGCTAATCACGTTATAGCAGAATAAATGATTTTATTCAATTCAGTCCTAAAAGTAACCACTCAGGAGAGACATGGGCAGCACCTTTGAAAAAAGAAAGCGAGATTAAGAAAATCCCACTTGATAGTAATATCTTTCAAGTGGTGGCAGTGATCTTGGATCTTTAAACAGCTAGGTATCTCCTCGCCGCGTTTATATTAAACACAGCGGCTCAAACAGCAGGTACCTCACAGTGCGACCACAGCGATGCAATAGCTTTACTCAGCCATATCCGTTAATATCAGCTATTCTAAAGGCCACATGGGGATAGACCGTTTATTAAACCATTAGGTTAAGTAAGTGTGAATATCGAGTAGAACTACTTTCCCATTGCTGTATCCAAGCAGAAACTCACAAAGCTGTAGATTAGACTTGAATGGAAGAGGCCACCCAGTTCAATGAGTAGTGAGTGGTCAGGAAACGTATGAAGTGTTGGGTTTAGAGCCGCTTGTGTGTTATGATAACAATTAAGTGGCAACTGATAGTTCAGTATATCGCGCTCGTGCATGGCGGGAAGTCCGTTTTTAATATCGCGCCTACAAAGACCTTTTTCAGGCTCCCTATATCTTCTGAACAAAGAAAGCTATTTGAATGCTGAGTTGCCGTTTTTGTCTTTGGGGACTTCAAAGCGAGAAATTTAATTAAATAAGCTAAGCAATGATTAAATTTTAATTTAAGACGTGCCTGTCGGGACGATATTCAATGGAATGAACTTGGCTCAGAAGGCAACTTGATTTTGCGAGATGCCAGAAGCTTCAGCCAATAATCTCAAGGATAATTATCGAGCATTGTACATAGACAAGCAAATAAAAAACACGTGTGTGTAATAACCGTTTTCATTCAATTACTTCAGGTATGTGTTACACAATAAGCATGAATATGGGACACGAGTTCAAGGGGTAATGAAATCCCTGTCAGATCGAGTCCAGATTTTCGAAGGCTGGCTAGGGCAAGAGGTATTTTTAAGAATATATTTGGAAAGAAGGAAATTTGTCGGCGACACACTAATTACCTAAATTAACTCTTGAGTACCTTAACAGACCAGAGGCCAACACTAAATAACCATCTTTTAAAAAACAATTACTCAAAATAGCTGAGCTTTTTGGTTGGAAACCTAATATTTGACCCGGAAATGGTACGTCCTTGAGAGCATGAAACAATAATATCCATCTGTAAAAATAAATAGACCAATTAAAAATGTTGATGTTTGGAGTTCACCAGTACTGATTAATACTCACACAAATAGTAATATAATGTGTCTTAATGTCCTTATATGGAACTATATTCTTGAATTTTATGAATGAGCTGCATGTTATTGGATAGGGTAGCTGGATCCCTTTTCGAAGAATCGTTTTTATTGTTTTCCTTTCTTAAGCGAAAAAAATAAAAAATACAACCCCGTGTTTCACCATAAATGATAGGTTTTAGTTTAGTATATCCCGGAAGATTTGCGAAGGGTAAATCACTGAAATACTCATCATGCACTTAAGTATTTTCTCACGCTTTGATTTTAATTTAAGATTTTGTTATTGGATATTTTATCGTCAAAATCAAAACTACTCATAGCTTATCTCCCACTTTAATTATAACTGGCTAGCTCGAGCTAACATAAAAAGTTGATCTCACGCAAGGTTTTAGTGTCTGCTACGAGAAACAATTGATTTCTCAACTCGAGTTACAAAATCTAATTGATGTTATCAGTATGGCAACTTGTGGGTGGTTAAACTATAGTGAATGCTGTGCTCTTTATGAAGGAAATGTGGAAGTAATTCCCTGATTTTTATCAAGAAATAACGATAAACTAGAAGCTGCACGCCTTTGAAACGCCTTCTCACACATTTGTGTTGGTCTGCCGCTATGACATTATTGCCACAATAATTAATAATTAATAATTAATAATTAATAATTAATAATTAATAATTAATAATTAATAATTAATAATTAATAATTAATAATTAATAATTAATAATTAATAATTAATAATTAATAATTAATAATTAATAATTAATAATTAATAATTAATAATTAATAATTAATAATTAATAATAATTAATTAATAATTAATAATTAATAATTTGCCCAAATGGTTGCTAATGGCTTTATTGCCGCGTAGATGTTAAATTGACGCAAAACGTTTTAGGGAGATTAGTGGTAGGCAGAAAAGTCTAGGAAAAGGAGATTTCCGGAAAAGAGCAGTTTTAAGATGTAGGTTCAAACGGAGAAATGATACATGCGCTCGCCCGTCTCCGCTGCAATGTGATTTTGGTCTGAGAGGCAACACAGAATATAGAGATATACTGGCTCTTAGATTTGTCGAACCTCACTACTAAATGAAACTTTATATGTAAGTACACCGTTGCACATAGGTATGGTGTGCAGCAATAAATGTATTTTTCTGGGATCAAATGGGCCGATTGCTCGGTAGACTGCTTAGTGTCAGTTGAACCGAAAGAAAATAATTCAGTAGGAGTGATCCGACAGGATCTGAAAATATAGGTTTTACTTCCCCAGGAAACAAGTTCCAGTTTCTAGACTGAAATATGTATTTTATTTCGTTAATCAAACTTCCTGGAGACAAGTGTGTACAGGTACGGCCTTTTTTTAAGGAAAGGAATTCAGCCGAGCCGACACAAGTGTCAAGGTGGGCGAAACGAGCGAAAGTAGAACAAGGTTGGATCGGAATTCTGACGAATGATTTGCAACATTTAAAGTGCTTTCTCGGAGATGCACTTGAAAAGGGTTGTCATAAATGCACACTAACTGCATTCTCAAGTTCATGTCGTGTGCTTCTTCATGGCCGAGTTTGTCGGACGACAACATCAGTGTTCTATGAGAGGCCGGAGTGCTCTGATGTGGTCTGCAGCAGATTCCACAAGGTTTTCATAACTTTTGTAAACACCGCACATTACCGCATATAAATATTTGTTGTTTTCGCAAGGTTCTCGCCACACTTGAAAAGTCTTATCGACATTGACATATCGGATGTATGAAATGGAGAATTTATAAATCAAATTGAAAATTTTTAGTCGTTGCTTCCTAGGGCTACGGTTACCACTAATGGCGAATACATAAGATTCTTTTCTGTCTCGTTCAAGCCGAAGGGCGTATGACGAAACCCTTAAACTTAAGTACTCAAATATAATAAAATAGGAGATAATGCACGACCGCAGCCGTCGGCATTTCAAAATCTTTACTTAGTTTGAAAATACTTCTGCCTCGAAGGAAAATGACTGACCTAAAACACATGGTCGCCATTTTGGCAGACAACAAGAAGAAGGCCGAAATGGTGGCCATTCATGACGTCGTATTTAGTGCATCTAATAATTGTTACTTCGAGTACAATCCTTTTTTCCGATCTCGTAAACTATACAGTTTTCACAAAGAGTTTTTCTTTGCAAATGAGTGCTTAATAAGCACGTCATAAAATAAAGAAATAAAATAAATTACCTTTATTTAACGAGCCGGTGACATACATTACTGGTAGCCCAGTAGTTTACATTACGGCCCTCCTACAATTAGTTAATGAAACTGAAATGAATGTTCAAAGAAACATAAAGTGTGTTAAGAATCCTGACTGGCAAGGAGGCAAACCAGTTGGCTATCTACAAGCATTGTTGAGAAACTGAATCTGAACTAATCAGGAATGGGGACAAATACAGTCTCAGCTAGTGGCCACAGCGGGACTCGAACCGTATACATATTACTATTCACATTCATTTTGCAATGTCGCTATATTTTCCCCAAAACTTCAATTGTTATTCATATATACTTTATTATTACATAGATGTAATATTTGCTAGTTGTGCACATAGCAATCTATCTCGATTAACTGTGGTTTTCCTGGCAATGGTATATTTTCAACTTAGTCGTTACTGAAAATGAACTCGTAATAAAAGGCACAGTGTAATTAATATTTATTGTTAAAATATTTCCAAGATATCCAAAGTACTTGAAATCTAAAAAGGATAATATACTATGAAGTTGAATTTAAATTCGAAATTAATATTAAAATTATTTACTTTTAAAATATTCGAACGCATCCTATGCAGGTTTGGATTAGTGCGGTCCACACCGTTAGGTCTACCCATTGTAATGACAAAAATAAGATTAAAATCAAGTCTCAGTTTTGATTCATTAAGACAAGGAAAGGTAAGCAAGAATTGAGCATCTTAGCTGAATATTCCTTTTAAGGTCATTCAAGACAAGCTCAAGCAACCCAAAAACCGAACCATTTTTGACGAAGAAAAGATGGACGCCGCTGTCAGTGATGCCAGCCTTTTCCAGTTGATTTTGAAGGCTGTCTATTATAGTGCGTGAAACATAAACATCAACAAAATAAACGAAAGGGTTGTTATTGTATTATAATTTTATTGTGTCGTAATGTTGTAATATCCATTCTGTATTTGATTCCATACATCAGTTTGATTGTAAAATCCGTTATACATTTTGCACTAAAACAAACAGTTGCAGTTACAGCAAAATAAACAGTTTCAATGCATTACTCTTCGAAAGCAAATAGTTAGAGACAGAGGATATGGCTAATTAACAATTTATACGCTAAGGAAATCTAGAAAGTGTATCAGTAATTAAAAAATCGAGCTAAAAGTCAATGTGACCCCCCGTCCTACAAAAAAGGTAGCCAAAAAAAAAAAAAAAAAAAAAAAAAGGAAATTAAAAAGGGTAAAAAGTCAAATGATACTAACCCTCAGAATCAATTCCCCTTAGGGTAGGTCGCTGCAGATGCAGACAATTGAAACTTGGATGATTTAGAATGATGAAAGAATGTCCAGAAAATTAAAAATACAAACCCTACAGCAATGGAGGGCAATGTCTGGAGGCTTTAAAATTGACTGCTTCCAGGGTCTTACTATGTTTCTTCGACCTCTATGGAATTGTTGTCCAAGAAAAAAAAGTGTGGAGAGATAGGAACACCTTCTGAACTGGTCACTGAGCCAAGAGGATATTTTTTAGTTTAATTATCTTTAAACTCAAACTCTGATCTAAGCGGATTTGCCTTGGCGCGGAAAGGGATTCAAGACCTCCCACACGACAACATACTGCTCAATCTTGAGACTGATTCTCGATTCAGCCAATCCCTGTAAGACTCTCTAAAAATCTTCGTCTTTGTTAATTACACGTCCCTTTATAACTCAGTGGAATCTTTTTCTAATTTGACAATCATCTTGAAGTCAATTACCTTTCTATCGTTCAGTAATAACCAAGTACATATACTTCATCAAAGTCGGTCAAGAAGACGTTGACACTGATACCTTAACACTCTATTGTGCTCCATATGATTAAGGTTTATCTCCTTTCAAAAACTCTTGAGACGTCTGAAAAGATTAGCTTAGTAAGACAGTATTTCATTTCCATATACTTCAGCAATGGTATTGTCCAGGTCTATCGATATAATTTCTCGTAATGATATATTTTTGGACGTAATGAATAGTTAAGACAGACGAAAGAAAGAAAATGGATTAGAATAGCTAAAGAATATAGAGTAAAACTATAACACAGTGGCGGGTCCAGGATTTTTCAAAGGGGGGTTCCGTTTCTTAAACTGTGCATAATTCTCTTTTGTTTAGTCGATGTCTGACAAAAAAATTGGCTCTAATCACCTAATTTACTATCTAGTAACGGAACGTAAAGGTAAATTAAACATTATAACAGCAAATATTTATCATTTCGTGTTCAACATTATCCTTGTGGATACTTTTAAGCAAAATTTATATAAAACATATTTCTATTACCTAAAAGATCAAACCTTCAAGGGAGGTTCCGTGGAACCCTTCGAACCCCCCCTGGATCCGCCACTGAAACATGTCTGTGGTCCTGCATTAATCTGTATTATGACTTTCTCTTGCTAATCTTCTAGATTCCGAATTGCCTTCCTCTGCAAATAGAGAAGCACTTAACTGCACCCATTAATCATCAATTATCAGATATTTTCATAGACTTGCTGAGTTGTTACAGATTTTTTTATAAGATAGCTTCAGCGAAGAGTAATTCATAATTTTCCTTTTCGAGTGCTCTTGAAATTCAAAGAAGTTTCCCCCAACCCATGATAAGGAATCGGTCACTATGTCAACGCACCGATAGCGCATTTCATAAATCGTTATTTTCATTAATAAATGTGGATCACGTACTGCGATAACAATAAGTGAAGTGGTACTCTCCCGAGCAGAACAGGAGTCTTTCTATCCCTACATAAACGATAAGAGCGTGTAATGCTTATAGGATACTCCAAGAATCCTGTTCCGAATCCGGTCCCATAGATACAATTTTCATTATCTTTGACTTAGGAGACACTTAGAATTCGAGCGCATAATCGGATTACTTTTGACTTTTCAACAGATCAGATAAACACTTCCATAGCTTTAATAGTTCCTTTGTGCCGTTACGTTACAGGATGTACCTTGCATTTCAAATGGTTGGGTATATTCCTCAACGACTGAGAACGTACACTTGAAACATGACTTGAAGTAAAAGAATATGGAACTGGAAAAGCCGGAATGTACACATCGAACAAATTCATTCAAGAAAAAAACTCCGTTTTCAAGCAAGAAAGTTTCTTAAGTCTAAGATGGCAATTGAATCCAGAAGCCCTGCGCTTTCGCTATGGTTAAGTAGAAAGTAAAGTGTTGATTTGATAGATAATATCTAAAAATAAAGCACGAATCACGCAAAATGGAGAGATTAGAGGTCAGATTCAGAATTAGAGCAAAAAGCGCAGCCGAAAAAGAAGATAAAAAAGCATAATTTTAATAAATGACCGACTGGTCATGTCTTTTGATTGTTGGAACAAAAACCGATGGCAATTGCAAGTTCTTAGTAGTTTTCCGAAAACTGCAGCGCTAAAAAAGATTTATACAACATTTTAATTGAAAAACTAAGTCGTACGGTTTGCAATTTTATCTGAAAAGATGTAGATCTCGATTTGTTTGTTTATACAAAAATCTAATTTCCTTGAGCTATTTACCAAACACTTAACATTGTATCTTCACTTAGCCTTTACCTACATTGAAGAAGTACTCGTATTCGCAGTTGTTGGCTATAAACGGTTCAAAGGAATTTTTAATTGTGTCGTCTCACTATCTTTGAACAAATGTCGGTCTAATCCGTAATACATCCTTAAAACTTTTCCTGAGCTTGCGAAAGTCACGTTAAAATTATATTTTCCTACGTTTAAACGTACTTCAATCCCAGTTCTCTATACTAACATGAGAGCTAATAGTTGTAAATATCATATAATTAACAAAAGCTGCAATTTTTTATCGATAAACAAGTGCCACACCCCCTCCAAACTGCAGTGAACATTTCATGCATCGCCATGTTGGTTCCCAAGAGCAAATCTTTATTTATTTTCAACACTATGGGAAGAGTTGCGTTCACATCAGCATCAGTATACACTTGCCCGCAGTAATACAGTAATACATCCTCACTGGATCCTAATGATCACGTCGAAACATTGACTGACTAAGGTATGGAGAAGATCTGCGACTTTTGTGATCACAATGGCGGACGGCAGCAAAATTAGAGCAAGAGAAAGCAATAAAATCCAACGTATTCAAATTCAAACAAAAAATACCGTGACTCGAAATTAAGGAAACTTAAGTACTACACCATATTAACAGAGAAGCTTAGTGACATTTTCCACCAGGGGAGTGAGGTGGGGCAAACTCGACATCTAATGCAGCGGATGACGTCACGTAACAGGCCTCATTAGATTGGGCGCACGTGTCATTCTCTTGAAAATAAGATAATAAGTATTTATAATCATGTTTCTACTCATGTGCCAACCATTAAATAAAAAAATAATTACTCTAGGGAATGGCACATGTTAGGAAATTGGCAAAACTTTATGCACAAAAAGTATGTCGGTGCACAAATAAGTATGAAATACTGATGTTTTGGTGTAGCTAGGGTTTTTGTCCTTTGTCACCTTTGATTCATTGGCTAACTAAATGTGGGTACTTGTCAACTAGCTAGTGCTGGTGCGAGTTGACAACCAGTGTGGTGTGTCGTATTGTGTCCTCGTCAACAAATTCAGTTTGTGGTGGGGTCTGCGTCCTTGTAAACTAGTGGCGTGTTTCTGTTAGTGTTCTCGTCAACCAGTGGTGTGTTGGTGTTAGTGTCCTCGTCAACCAGTGGTGTGTTGGTTTTGGTGTCTTCGTCAACCAGTGGTGTGTTGGTGTTAGTGTCCTCGTCAACCAGTGGTGTGTTGGTGTCTTCGTCAACCAGTTGTGTGTTGATGTTCGTGTCCTCGTCAACCAGTGGTGTGTTTGTGTTAGTGTCCTCGTCAACCAGTGGTGTGATTGTGTTAGTGTCCTCGTCAACCAGCGGTGTGTTTTTATTGGTGTTCTTGTCAGCCAGTGGTGTTTTTGGGTTAGTGTCCTCGTCAATAAGTAGAGTGTTGTTGTTGTTGTCTTCGTTAACCAGTGTTGTGTTTGTGTTGGTGCCCTCGTCAACAAGTGATGTGTTTGTGTCTTCTTCAACAAATTGTGTGTTGTCGTTTTTACATATACCCTTGTCACCTATTGATGTATTGGTTTTGGTGCTCTAGTCAACCAGTGCCGGGTGTTGGTTGTGGTGCCCAGTGGTGCCCAGTGGTGCCCTCGTGAACCAGTGGTGTTTTTTGTTGTTGATATCATGATCAACCAGTAGCGTCTTCCGTTTGGTGCCCCTCTTACTATTGGTGTAATGGTTTTGTTGTCCTCCCCATCAACAAGTTATTTGTTTCTTCGTTAATCAGTTCTTTGTTAGTGTAGGTGTCCTTCTTAACTAGTGGTTTGTTGGCATCCTTGTCAACCAGTGGTGTGGCTTTTTCGTGCCGTGGTCAACCAGTAGTGTGGTGGTGCTGGATCCTAGTAAGCCTGTGGTGTGTAATTGTTAGTGTCTCTTGTCAGCTATAGTTTGTCAAAATTCAATCGCCATATCCTTTTATTTTATGCCTTTAATCAACCTAAGACTTCAACATTTTGAGCTTCAGTAAGTGCTTTTTTCTAAATAACATAAACAAAAACAGCTAATAGCATAAATCATGATCACTGGCTAAAAATACATTTTGGTTTTTAAAGGAAAACATCTTGAAAATAGTCTGTGTTATCAATAAATGTATTTCGTAATAAGATCAACCTGGCTAGCTTTTGGTATCTCTATGGACAAAAAATCACCCATAAAGCAAAGTAATATACAGCAATTATATATTTATCATAAATTAGAATATGTTTTCATGTTTGCGCTGTTTATAACATCTTTGCTTTTCTTGGAAATGTTGCTGTATTTTATATTTTTCTTTCTTACGGGTATATGTATATACTCTTAAAGATTATTATTGAGGAGCTGAAAGAGAAACTTTGTAATAATTAACCTCCCACTGAACAAATTATAATTTTCAGGAACATAGGAAGCAAATGTTTTGTTTTGTGACGTTTTTTTCCCCAGGATTACTAAAACAAGGGACACACACTCGTTTTTCAGGGGAAACTGTGTACCTGACCGCCTTACCCTAACTTCCGTGTCCTTCGTTTTTATGAGGCATGCACATATTCCTTTGCATTCCCACTTGCTTTGGCCCTTTGCATGCATGGTATCATCCAGTGTCTTTTTTGACTTTGGGCAATTTGTCTAAGGTTTCTTTGAATCATACTACAAGGCTTCCTTGCAGCTTCAAGCCTAAGTTGGGTCTTCAGGTACGGTAATGTTGAATTTACGTGCAAACATTGAGAACTGACGTTTCTTCACATACGTCACATATTACGTAACAGCACCAATTAAAATGACATCTGCACCTCTTGGTGACGGAGAGTTTCTTGGTTCCGTAGGGCCGACTACAGCACAGACTTTTGCAATTATCTGTGTCTAACGAGTCCCTGGAGCAGACGCGTCCCTCTGTTCCTTGTATGAGTAACGAATTATCAGGTTTACAAAAATCTGGGGAATTTTCAAAATAAACTAATTCTCCTTTGAAACCAGATCTCCTGAACTTTCTTCTTACAGGTCTTAGTTTGACCTTGCTGCTGCGGATTCTATTGTTTACGCGTATTAGCGTTGCAAAGTCATATTTTTCCATCAGAAGATCACCAACCTCTCGAAAGTTTGGAACAGTTTTCCAGCAAGTCTTCACGCTGCAGGAACCACACATTCCATGACATTTGCATTTTGTCTTCGAGTTTTCTATAACTGTCTGGAAGGAATAAGAGATAGTTAAAATTGAAATTAAATCCAGGGGCTTGGAGAGGGAGATGATTTATTTTTTTGGCATAATCTAGGCTTTAAGATAAATAATGGATTGCTGGTTTATTAACCATTTCCGAAAGAATCAAATAACAAAAAGCACGGCGGGCATGTTGTTGGTATAACGAAAGAGGATAACGACTTGTTTTTTTCGTTAAATTCAACCAAGAGGGCGACCATAAAAACCAGGCAACAGCTCATTACCGCCACTACCGTCTTCATAAACTGCCCTGTCATGTGACCACTGCCAATTGCAACATATTCATCAATTATTACTATTATCATTGATCCTCGTCATCATCATCATCATCATCATCTTCCTTATCGTTGTATTATAAGGTATCCATTTTATTCTGAGCATGACTCCAACAATAAATACAAGCTTCATATATTTCAAAAAAAACTATTCCAGAGTCTTTGCAATTGAGACGCGGCTGTCTTAAAAGCAGATCATTAAGTAGTATCGGGGGTCTATTCAACACTGACATCCAAACACTCAGACTATATATTGCTCAATTCAACATATCAGTTACTGAGTGTTTTTTCATCTGTGCCAATTCCTAAACCTTGGGGGTTTATTCCATTCCTTAACTAAACAGTTATGATGTTATCACTCCGTTTTCTTGCCAGACCCAAAAACTTGCTGAAACGATGAAAAATAACATGGATAATTTTAGGGCTTCAAAAAGAACGATTGTTTTGCGCCTCAAGTATTTTCTTGGGAGTCACATGACGTGTAATACACTGAAACAGGCATTGAGGTCAAAGCACCCTGTAGCGCAGTCGTGCCCAATATCGAAAAGGCTTCTGAACATTTTAATTCGTCAATAAACGAGTGTCAACACAAGAAAACGAATAACTTTTTTTGAATCTGAAATTACCTTAGAATATCGGGCTTTCTTATTCCTGGATTTTGTGCGACGTCACAGAGCTGCCATTTCAATTTATATAGCTTTAAGCAGATACGTTTCGGTAGCTAGGTGTTTAGCAAAAAGCAGCAGTCCTTTTAATCCTTTATCGACTGGTATCTTGAAAATGCTCAATTATTTGAGTTCCAAAAACTCCTCGAGGGCATTAGTTTCCTCGTCGTAAAAACTAGGTCACAATCATTTATATATCTCGCTTTTTCTTTTCCTTTTTAACCTGACAAATGTGGCAGAGAAGACCTTCCTAATTTGCACGGTCAAATATGTATTTCGTCTTAGTAGCCGTACAAAAAGGTCTTTCTTCTCTCATCTGTTCAAAAAGGTGTTGCATATTAGTGGAAGGATATTAAATGAGGCTGATAAAACTTTAGGTTAGAAATGAAATTATTATAAACCATCAATTACCTCTGATTGAAGTAATTTCAATTTGGATATTAGTAATAGTTTCGGTTAATAGAACTTATCGAGTAAGGCCTCACAATATCAAGAAGCTCGTCTTCGCCTAATTAAACTAGATTATTATCTTAAAAGCCTTATTGACCTTCATTCGAGATTTCGTTTCAGAATCGTTTTTGCAAAGAGATTGCAAAACGAGACGTTTACTTACATCCTATTAAGGGATGCGTGATAGAGATAGTAGTGCACTGTATGACTATACATGTGCTGTTGACGTCTGGAACAGTGTTTGTACATGTCAATACAACCAATTAACTATCCTGTCCAATACCCACAAGGCGATACAGATAAAGCTTTTAGCTGACCAAATAAGATCATCTTAAAAGTTTTCGTTGACCTTAATTTAAAATGTTTATCGCGCCTATTGAGTGTTATTGCTACATTGGAGGAAATAATAAATCCAAACAAAAATAGATGTGCAAAGTCGTTGATGCTGGCAATGAAGTTAAAATGAGAAGTTAAAATGTTTAGTTAATTTTTACTCTTTAGTTACTAACAGAATGTTTGTTTCCAACTCTTAGTGCAGTGTTTGAATAACAAATAAATGATAGTTTGAAATTTCTTTTGATTTTAAGAACCCACATATAGCCCATGGTCCTAGAAAACTATTAGATGGAAGTACTTTATCTTACCTTTCGTCCAACTAAGTTGTTGTGTAAATTCATTAAAGAATGAATATCGCGTCCAGTCTCACGCGAATCCAAAAATCGTGCTGAGAACTTGGCTCCATATTTCATGTTGTCGCCACACCCACCCCACTGCCAACCGTCGCCTTTTCCTCTCATCGATTGATCACATGTACAGGTGGCAAGCTTGCCAATGCTGCAGGCCTTGGCTACAGCACTGGTTATTCCAGCCGATGCAATAGCATGCACGAATGCCGTTTCACGAAACCCTGAAAAGTTAAAGCCATTATTGGTTAACTAGTATTGCGTTCATATAGACGGGGCCAGGACCTGTACTTGTTTGTCTGGTAGTGAGGTATAACAGAACGCGTCACGATATCAAGGCACCCCTCCCTTACATCCGCTATTGGATATGCAATGCATTTTTATATATGCTGATTTTGCATCAACGTTGATGCAACTTTGAAAAATACTAATAATACTAAATACTACTGATATCACAGTATGCTCACGTTTAGTGCTTCTATATGAATGTACTATGATTCAGCGAATTCGGAATCTTTGAAAATTCTAGATCTCTAAAATTGACTACCGCTGATGTTACAGCATCCATGAGCCGTGTTCCAAGCCATCTTTGTTATCAGTGCTGATGAGCAATACTGGTTGGATCAATGATTGCGCACTCAAGGTTTAAATGAGACCTTAACTGCTTGTTCTTAATAATTATTACATGCTCGATGAAGATAAATTATTAATTTTTCACCACATCACTTTAAAGTACGCTATATAAGATATAGTTATAATCCAACGAAGTGAAAAACTGAAAAATTCTAGTAAAAATTCTAATTCCTTGTTTTGTACGAGCATTGAAGCCTCTGGGCAAACTGGAAAAGTAGTCTTGTTTGTTCTGAAGTATCTCATTTGGCGATAAGTGATATTTATGTTTGATTGTCCACATATCTAACTTTGATTTTCAGTGATAATTGATGTGGTAATAAAACATACGCGCTGCAGCAATATAAACGCTTTCTAGGAAGTTTTGAAGCTGCAAAAGTAATTAAAGAAGCGTAGGACTGATATGTGATTAAATGACTTTTTCACACGCTCTTTAGAAATACACTTAACTGGAGATCCACATACCCTGAGGCATTCGAATTATCCATTAACAACTCGAAACACACCGACGCAATCCACTGAGCCACGATGCACGAAGTCCAAGGAAAACACTGAATTAATGACAAGGGATCGAAGTTCGTAACAATGCAAGTTTGAATTCTAAATACACCTTATTTAAGTATATTTCTAGTTTACACTAACTCATGACACAACTTCATCCTTAACAGATTTGGAAGACAATATTTTATAGAAGTAGGGATATTAAAGTAAGTGTCGTAAGTGCGGTTCAAGTGCTTAAAAGCGACTGAACTATTTCTGTTCGGCTAAGCCACTTATTGCCTACTCAGTACCTTTCAGCTCTACTTGAAGAAAATCTGCCGAGGAATTTTTTCTTGCATAAGCAAAGAACATGAATATGATCACACAGATCATGTCTGATGACAAATACTGGTACGTTGTCAGCGACGGAAAAGTCACGGGATGGTAATAGAAAATATGATCAATAAAAAATATTTACGTGATCGATCATGAGGGACGTGGAATCTGCGTATATGTAAGTGAATGAAAGATAAAGCATTCTAGTTCTTGCATGCATACAATGACAATATGTCACACAGTTCTGGGCGATCAACACCTTCTTTAAATGTTTCAATCAGGCACGTCTTGTCCTGCTATTCATAATCTTGCAAAACACTGCTCGGACTGGTTGAAATAGCTCTCTGAGTTCAGCATGCGCACTTTTTAAGGCATAATGACATTTTACTCAAAGTGGCATTCAAAAGTTATCTTCTATTGAAGGATAGCTTGTATAGGCTAAGTTCACTTGCCCATGGGTTGGGCTCCTGCTGCCCCTCCTATAGTCCTGGGTAAACTTAAGCTACTTTAGTCATTACTGAAGACTTATTTATTTAATACTAAGTCATATAATTAAATTATTATTTATTCTTAGTTTCCATCATAGTATGATACATTATTAGCTCAGAGTCTTAACTATTTTCTGTATATATATATATATATATATATATAACATAAGTTTTAGCATTATCTTAATTACGTTAGAGTGCACGCACTAAAACCGTGAACATTAAATAGTACTAATTAGTACTATTTCATACAGAATCCTTTGTTTTCAATTGTTTAATTATCACTATTTAGTGCTAAAAATCAGTATTTGTTTCACGGATTTAGTGTGAGCACTCTATTTTAATGTTATTGGTTATTATTTTTATGTAATATTGTAATGCACATATGGTCATTTTATAGAATATGCGCAATATAAATAATAATGAAAACTTTATGAACACATGAAAATTTACAAAACTAAAACTTTATCAATTCAGGATTATCCCATGCTTTGTTACGACAACAAAGTGGATATTAGTAATAATAATAATAATAATAATAATAATTATTATTATTATTATTATTATTATTATTATTATTATTTCTTGGATATTTTCATGGCTTTCAAATTAGCAATTAAAGCTCACGTACGCAGTTACCGCCAAGACCTTTTTCAAGGGCCAGCTATCGTGTATCACTCGTTACACATGGTATTCCATGAAAAACTATCCACACGATGGCACAAGTAGGAATGAAAACCCTTCAGTCAGAGAATAGGATACTACCCAATTGCTCAGACATTTAAAAAAATCTTTCTTCTAGTCTTACATTTATTCTTGAACTGGAGGACATCTTTTATTACCTTTGCATGGGAGCTTGTTGTAAGGGAACAAAAATACTTGGGTTTACCATAACACCTTGAGTTTCTAATAAGACAATTGCCATTCAAAAAATGGGATGGACGTGTTGTGCCATGAACTGAAGATGTACTATTCAATTTTAGCAAGGTAAATATGTTTTGAAGGATTTTCCATTAAGTCCATGGATAGACTTACACTGAGGGAAAAACATGGTTTAGAATATGTTTGTTCTTACATCCTCTATCAATATTTTGTCTAATATTCCAATTAGCTAAAAAAAAAAATCGAAAAGTACTTGAACAGCATGCTTTTTAAAAGTGTTAGGAAGGAAAGCACTTGATAAATGACGTCATTCATCCATGTCTATACAGCCTTTTCGTGTTTGTCTTTTTTTCTTTAAAAACCTTAGAATATATGAAATATCTTTAAGGGGATAATTAACAGACACAGCTACTTCGTTTTCGTGCATTCTAAAAATAAGATATGGCAATGACAAAGATTGTAGAAGCAACCCGAATGTATATAAGAAACGTTTCCTGTAGGTTATCCAAGTAGTCATGATTCGGATACAGAAAACCTTATAGAATAAATATTTAATCTTAGACACGGTCACAGGTATTCAAAGTAACACTCAGAAACCGAATTTTATGATGAGATCTATGTCCTGTGTCTGAGTAGTGTATTCAAAGCATTTGGGAGAGGTTGCCGGGTAGTGGCACTTTAACAACACAGGTCAATAGACTGCGATACATCCCAATATTGATAAAACACATGAGAGAAGAATATTAAAGAAAACATCTTCTTTCCATTTTCATTAACTTGGTGTTGAATGCTCCTTTTGACCGGGAAAAGTTAGGAATAACCAAAAGCGTGTTTACCTTGCTTCGAAGGTCAGTCGCGTGTTATTCAAGTAGCATTCTTTGCGGTCTATAAAAGCATCTCCAAATGTCTTCCGAGAGGCCTTTTGTGCACGCTCAAATGAACCGAATTATCATCGTAATACGAAATAACCAGACAATTTTCATCATTATTTTCTTGAAAGACGAAGAAATCTTCAATGCCCTTGTATGGAGGTCATATTGCACATATGTAGCTCATCGTCGAGTTCCTCCCAACCCTTATGATGTTTATGATGATTGAAGACAAGCAATTTGTCTTTCTGTGACAATAACTGAAACGTGTCACGAAATGCATCGTGTAAAACAAATATTTTTTGTGCATTCTATTTCTAGTTTTTACCCCTTTTAAAAAGTCAAAGAAGAAAGCCTCTCCTCTAAGAATAATGAGATCTTTCTAAAGCGATGTTTGCGAGTTTCAGATTTTATTACATTATAGACCTCAATTATCCAGTAATGAACTTCTTCAAGGTTATCCCTCTTCCAAAACGGAAAAAAAACTATACTCACAAACTCACTATATGAAAACATGTCAGTCAGCCAAAAAAGGCAAATGAACACTTACCTTGTTTTAGGAGAGGGTTCGACATTGGATTTCGGTTCTTCATCTCTAACGAAGAACAGTTCCAGCGACGATAACGAAACTGGGCCTGACACTCGTGAACAGCATACTGCATTCCTTGTAAAGCGCTCGCCACAACGTCGGGTAATTCTTTACAAAGCCTCATCTGCTCTCGATTCAGCGACGGCGTGTTTTTGCACACGGTATTGGAATTTAGAATGGGATCCTCGAATTGTTTGTTGGAGTTAAAAATGTCATAGCAACATCCTCTGCGAAATAGAAAGCGGAGTAAAGAACTGTCGATCGATAGCTGTATAAAATGGACTTCAAAGGTAAATTCTGTAAATTTAATCATCTAATCGTATAAGTACTAAACGGCAATCTGCTCAAGGCAATAATCAGATAAAATCTTCTTATCAACATACTTTGAGTGGATTTGCAATAGGACAAGTACAACTTTGAAAGCATAAACGTAGTTAAGCTCCATGTTGAGGTTAATGCGGGATGACTTCAGTTTTTACCATGACTTGTTTCCAAAATTTAATCTGCTTTGGAACTCAAGTGGTTGAAACCACTCGTTCGATAACTTGGCTGGCATCGGCTCGATTGCCCACTTAGGAACGGCTTCCAATCGCAGTAAAACACGGTTCTGGTCTATGTAGAGCTAGTAACGTATAGCCATAAAACTGCCATACACACGTTGAAATTCGATTTACAGACTTCCATCTGAGGGCATTGAGTGATGGGCCGGAAAAGATGCACTTGTGAGCTCTCTGGATGTTTTTATTGCAGTGCTTTAGGAATGGAGGTGTAATCATAAGCCGTTAATTGAGGGCATATTCCCTTCTATCCTTCCTTGGATTTGACAACTCGATTACGCTGTCTGAGAAAGCATTGCTACCAATTGAGCAAGGAGGTGTTTTCTTTATCATATGGATCATATAAACTATTAGAAAAGCCGGTCCAAATGGAGACACTCAACCAGTCTCCCACTAAATAACGTATACGTTTGTTTAATCCATTTAATTTCCCTGCACCAATAAATATACCTCTGTGGAAAAATAATGCTTGTAATTTTGGAGTCATTTTACCTCAAATACACCCATGCTGACTTAAACAGCTAGAATAATATTGCAGTGCACAGCTAAAGATAGCTTTTCTACACGACGATCGATTATATCACAGGTGACTCAGGTGTCACCTTCTTGACTGTATATTAATTATCCAAAAACATATGTTAGTTGCTACAAAATGACCCTTTCCCAGTCTATAGTTTCAGGGACTTCCTGTGTACAGGCCACTCTTATTGTCTTTTCCTTGGATGAGTATCATGTGTTTTTCAGCACTTTTTCTTCGCGTTATTAATGATCTTTGATGGCCATTATATGACCTTTACCGAGTTCTTAGGCGAAATCAACTTACTAAAGTTGAAGAGTGTATTCATACTGGTGAATGTGATTCATTTTCACCGCACAAAACAAAGCATTTCCATTCCATTTCACTTACGGATTCCTTAAAATACTCTATATTTTTGAATTATCTATTACTCAGAGCTAGTCTTAATTTGGGGCAAAATTTATCGTTTGTCCCAAAAAAAGTTTACCGAACATATTGAGGCTCTAATGAGGCCCACCATTAGTATATGAGAATGTAATCAAGGAACAGAAGCATTTGACGAAGTCGAAAAAGTTTCATTTCTTCTAGACATCTAATCATTGAATCCTCTTTTAATTTCGAAGTATTTCGGGCAAAAACTTAACAAACGAATCTCCGTGATGATTCCATGAAGATTGCAAATCAATTACTTCTTTTCGCCTCATAGCACTGCTGTTAAACGTCCTTGAATAGGCACTCTACGCGGGGTGCCTTAATCATATTCTCGTTAAGAAACCCAGATTGGTCCCTCATTTAAGTATTTAGCACCAATCTGTCATACTCACTAAAGGCCGCCCTAGGGAATGCAAACCACGAATAGTGCTATACAACGCACTCCAGGACGAGCATATGGTCTTTAGATTCCTTTGGTGAAATTCAAAGCTCTGAAAAACATACCATATATCACCGCACACTTACCACCCAGGAATTCATATGCTTTTAGCTGTGTTGTATTTAATAAACTTGGAGATAATCCAGCGAAAGACAGAAGATTTCGGTACAATTTTCGTGTCAACTTCTTCTGATTTCGTGGAAGAAATTCGTGGTATTGTGTCTTTAACGAAACGTCCGAAAATCAACGAGTTTTATTGCTACGTTACAAGCAGACAATCTACACACCGTCTGCAACATCTTTCGGCCTCATTGGCTAGCTTATTAAAAGGCTATTAATTATCACATCGCAAATTAACCAAGTTTCTGATTCGCCCCCCGAATCAAAATCTTGGTCCATTGATCAAAAAATTGCAAATAAAAATTGCGAGATTTTTTCATTGTTACTTTTTTTTTCGTGGTATGCTTTAGGCAAGTGCATCTATTCGAGTAGGGAAGCTTGCAAATTTCAATATACTGACGTAATTTCGTTTATAACCTTGACTGTAGCGAAAATCGACCACACTGCATTTAAAAATATCAAATTAAAGCGGCACTCATCAGAAACCGTTAATGCAGGAACATGGTACTTCATTATTAAAAAGATTTGAGTTTACTATCATCTGACCCAGAAGTGAGATTAGAGGGGATTATAGGATATAGCATTTTACAGACCGTAATATTAGATGTCTATTTGTGCCCTGAAATATTAATGTAACCAAAGGTTTCTATTATGTAACGCATGCAACACCTTGTCAACTATGCCAAGCTTTTTACCTTTACCTTGACCGTTACCTTGGTGAGTATGTTTATACCCTGTACTATGAGACATTGCAGACCAAGCCATTGAGTTACGCTGATGGCTTCGGCATCTCACATGGATCACAGTAGATACTTCTCTCTGTAATAATTATATACCCCTAAACCTGTTTTGTTATCTTAAATGGCTATTCATACTCTTCATTTAAAGTTGCGTTTTTAATTTTTTTAGAACTGACTGCAATTTTGTTGTGTAATACCTAAACCTTGACGACTACCCCTGCGGTACCCGCTAAGAAGCCGGCCATCGGTTCAAAAATGGATTTCCAGCCACACTTGGTCACAATATGGCGGAATACCCTTAACCATGAACAGGTGAGTGAAAACATAATACATCATTCCTCAATGTGTTGTAAGATTCATAGGGCACAATGACGAAACCTTAGAACATTAACATCAGTAACATAGATAGTTTTTGGGGGGTATTTTGAGTATGTGGATCGAGAGGCTCCAAATCATAATAAAATAAAATAATCTTTTTCAATCTAGGGGTAAATATAATTTCATTGCCTCTACAGGACATATTACTACATGATTTTTCCCCCCTTCAAAAATAGACGTCTGACCTAACTTGTACTAAGAGGTCCGTTCTAGATAGGTGAGACGAATAATATATAACATCGAGTTGTGTCATATGGGGGTTAGCGCAAAAAGTAGAGTTACTCAAAAATCCAAAGAAAGCAAGCACCATTGCGGCTCATATAATGATTTTTTTGTGAGGCATAATATTGGAGTTCCTAGTGTGTTGTGAATGGAAAAAATGCGAATGGCTAATCATAATGTAAAGTAAAACAGACTTGAGGTCGCAATATTCCTCGACATACAACTGAAAGCGTGTGGAATATTTTAGATCTAAGTCGTAGCCAGAACGATTATGAAAGTGACGGAGTGCGGCCAAGTAACCTTTTATGGAAGAGTGTTTGATTGATTTGTCTTCTGCATCAGGGTTAGCAGCTGCGCATTGTCTGGCCGGTATATGGAAAGAAACTAAATGAAGTGCTTTTCTGATTGCTGGCTCTCAAATCCTCAGAAGCTCTGGGGGGTAAAGGATGGGGAACTTTGTCTGCATGCTCCGCCAGTTCTCGAAACAAGAGGTACAGATATCATAGGAGTTGTGATAAGTGAACATGACGGTATTGGCTGGAGAGGAGTCAATTGAAATATTGCCCAAATTCTTTAAAACGTTTTAAATTATGCAAACATCACTTTGTATGGAATATGCTTTTAATTTTGAATTATTCGCAAAAAGTGACATCCGAGCCCAAAATATAAAATAAAGCTTGTTATTATCTTTTCTTACAATTGTCATGACAAGATATTTTGTTCTAAATTCTATCCTAAGATTTCGAAGTTAAGCTCATGTGAAGGACTAACAAACTGCTAGGCACATATGTTTACAGCTACTCCTCCGGCCATTTTTAAAAATGCATGCTAAAACGACCAGAATGCGATAGACGGAGTTTATGAAGTTAGCGCGATTGTACATGTGTACTAGGTTAGTTGTTGTATCTCGCCATAGTGTTTATGATTTGGATGAAGCATTGACAGCCAATCTATACTTTTGTTGGTGGGTGATTGGGTGGGTTGGTTGGTACCTGATATAACACACAGATGCACTCTCTCATATAACACTTGAAAATCTGGCGGATTTCAACTGAAATCTCGAACCTACAGTTGTTTGTGTTTTTGATCGATGTGGGGATGTTCTGGGGCGGATAGGGAAGGTTCACCTGGAGGTGGCCTGTATACCCCGCCCTTACCCCTCCCTTCCCCCGGAATTCCTTTAAAACGTAGAATAATATCAATTCAGCATTTCAGAGAATGACATATTATTATTTGTTTTTAATTCGCACATTTGCTCAACACAGTCTAAGAAAAAGAAAGAAAAAGCCATAGAAATGACATCTTTAAAAAAAATTGTTGTGGTGAGGCGTGAAGGCCGGGCAAAAACACTTCTTCGCTCTCATTTATACCATTTAATGTAACTGCTTTTGTACAAATATCTCGCGCATGTCAGTTGTAAATTATTTTCACCTGCATGCCCTGATCATAGACACATTGTCCGAAAGTCCGAAAACTCGTATTAATCATAGTCCCACGTACAAGGGCGTTCTGATAAATATTGCTATTGTTATACCTTTCCCTGTACATCAATAATCGTTTTGAGAAATTTCTAGATTTCTATAATCGTTTTACGTCCTCAGCACCATGTAAACTGAGGGATTTAATCTAAGTAATTATAAGGCAGACTATTTTTTGTGAGACAATACATGGACTACTAATTGATGTGCGGGTCAGGTCATTGGCCCGATTTTTCTTGTTCATATATACATGGAGATTGTTTGAAGATATGTTTTATCTATTTTATTATGTTTTATATGTTTTATATATTAATATACGAGTTGAGAATTGTTTCTTATTTATACTGAATATTGAATAACAGTGTTAGTGCCGAAAGTGAAAGTGGGCCAATATCTTGGAAACCAATATTCATAGTCCTTGCTTAGCGAGGGCAAAAAAAAATGTGGTCAGTCCTGATGACTCGTTCCAAGATCGAATTAAAATTGAGAAATTCAACAGGAGAACCTGGAGAAAAGCTCTCGAAGCACAGGAGAGAGCCAACTAGAAACTCTACTCTCCTCTCTCATTATGTAACTCAACGTCACATGTGAGTGCTAGTTTTCGGGATTCGAAGACGAGCGTACGTCGCATTGGTGAAAGGCTAGCCTTCTAGCCAATATGCCACACGTGCTTCCCTTGTGAAATTGTGAAATTGCATATTACAAAGAAAATTATTATGTAGATTTTTTTTTTCTTTTTTTCTTTTTTTTTTTTTTAGTTTGTTTTTGCTTTTGTTTTTTGACATTAGACTTTAAAAATACATAAAAATTGGAATGAAAAACTCCTATTTTTCATACAGGTACAGGTGTTTCAAATTCATGTTCGTTCGAAACGAAGTTTTATCTTTTCATTCCCCTATTTTTTTAAAAAAGGTATGGGGTATTAATGGACATTTCACGCAACAAAGCATTAATTTATACAAAGCTAAACTATTCAATGTGTTGGTCATACGCACAAAATGTCTGTCCTTAAAGTGATGTTACTTTAGGAAAAAAACATAAAGCAAAAGGGACTAAATCACATAACAAAAGTTTCTCAGGCCGAGTAAAACCACGCTACTACCACTACTATTGAAACAATGAAATAAATAAACAATAAAAGAGGAAATGGTCTAGAAAATCGAGAGTACTAGAAATTAATTAGTTACTACCTCCCATGATGTACCGACGTTTGTAATATGAAAATACGTTCATCCAGTGCGAGTTATTTTTCTTTTCTGTTCTTGTACAATATGGTTTCTTCGTGTCTTAAATTGTTTTGTGACGTGTGGCATTTTTTCTTGCTGTATTGAGTTGAGAAAAAAATTGTTCTAAATAACTTCAGCGGTACTTAACGAAAAGCTTGACTCAAAACCAGGCCTGGTGATTAAAAAACATGACAGTTTGGCATCTATCGACCACAGGAAGCCCAATATATTAATGTCTAATGCATGTTCATTCGATGTAATTTCTAACTTAACCTAATAAATCATGAATGTCCAATGTATAGGGTTGCTCGTTCAAAAATCGGGAATTTTATTACTGTCACAATTCAATAAGTTAAAAAAAAAATTAGATCAGTCTATATCGAATTAGTCTTTGATTTTTGACACACACTCAAACATGACAAGAGAAGTAGTTTTGGCCCAATTTGGCAATCGACAGTGGGTAGGAATTAAAACTAAATAAGAGACGACGTTACTGAACGCTAATTATTTGAAACAAGCAAAAAGGCAGTAAATGGGGACCAGTTACCTTATGAGCCTTAAAGTTACAAATAACAGTGCATATACAAAAACAAAAACAAAATTGCCATAGATACTTCAAAAATAGTGGAGGTAAAACAAAAAACAAAAAACAAAACAAAACAAAAACAAAAAAACAGAAACAAAAGAAAGGAAAGGGGAAAAAACGAAAAAAGGGGAAGGGAACCGTTTTTCAGTTTTATTAATCTAGGAATAAATATAATGATAAATGAGGACTGAATCTATGACTTATATAATCTGGGAGAAATTATATATAATTTGCGAGAAAATCTGTTGTCAACACCCACTTGAAGTTAGAGACAAAAGTTCTTAGAGTCTCAATGACTCGGCGCAGATCTGACTTTCCTGTTTTCGAGGGTATTCAGATTTTAGCCCGCAACATCGTATCAATTCATCAGTTCTGTTCTGCTCCGCTATTGTTTATTATCAAGATTCGAGATTTCAGGCATCAGCGAACCTCTCACTGTTCACCAGGAAACCACGCAACACCTTTTCAGTGGGATAGCTTTATTGAACGTAAAAACAATTGCTTTATTTTTTTTCTAAGTTAAAAAAATCCTTTTCTAAGCATGAGCTATGAAGGCTACAACGTTTTTATTCACTAAAAACTAGATGAACAAAAAATATTATAGAGAATGAACGATGTACTTTCTTTATTTGTTCTCGTTACGTCCACGTTAGAGACAAATATGCTGTCCCTCGTTTTAGCTTTCCTATCCCCTTACTTTGGCACAGTTGGAATTAGACAGTTGATCGCATTATTCTACGAATGGTTCCTAGTTCAAGTTTGAGTCTTGTTTTGGCAGTTTTAACTGTTTGATACTACTCAAAACGGAAATGAATGACTAAATCTATGACTTTAAGGGAAAAAATCATTTGAAATATTTTTCAGGGAAAGTAAAATAGCGCTTCGGTTTTCTTTTTGAACGCGCCTCCATTTTCATTTGGTTTCACCTCACATCTATTTGACCTTTCCTGTTTCCCTGTTCATAGCTCAGAAGTACTAATGAACCAAAAAATCAAAGATTGCTTTTTTTCAATAATATCTTTTGTTGTGGCCATGTTTACATAAAATTTTGAATGAAAGACTAAATAAATTCGCTGCTGATGGAATCAAGACACATCTTGTCATGCTCGGCCAAAAGCCATCGACTCAGTTCAAACGATTTTAATCACCCATCTTTAACTTCCTCATTACGAAACATTCAAGCCGATATGTCAGCGATATGATACCATCACCTTCAAAACAAGTTTTTCTCTTTGACAGAAGGACACACACACCGTACACATAGCGCCTTCAAACATAGAAATTAGGCGTTTCATTTTACGACTTTGTGCCAGGATATATAGATAGGAATTCGCCGATTTGCAAGACCATTGAAATTCATTTCAAATGTTATCTCTACATTTAGTGTGGCTCTAAAACGGCGATAATTGAGTACTACAACGACTACGACAAAGTCTGCAAATCACCTGCCACTACTTCTGGTACTAATAGAAAACCCGAGTTTTAAAACTGGATTTTTATTGTTTTATTTTATGAAATATGAAGTGAAAACGAAGGGGAAAAGCCAGAGAAAGATTAAAGGAGGCTTAAAAACTGAGGATTTTGCATAATTGTATGTAGTTTCAATGACTGCTGAACTACAGTTTTGTCAAAAAAAATTTGAATTTCCATCGACGGCTCTATAGTTTATTTCATCTAAACTATGCTCCACAACACTCATAGCTATCTTTCAATATTTCTTTTTTTTTTTTTTTTTTTTTTTTTCCCATGCTCAAAAGTATTAATATCGTTTACTGGAATGATTAAAAAAAAATATCCAGTTCGACAGAGTAATCTATTTAGTCGGACTTATTTAATTATACGTTCAGATAGTGACCTGTTCGTTGTTTTAGCTGTTGAAACTCTTAATCTTCAATGATCTTATGCGGATTTTACCACAAACAGTTCCTTCTACGTCTGTTGATATACATATTTAGGATTATTTTTCAAGTCCTAATGGAGAAACTCCAGATTTAGGCCCATGACTTAGGTCGAAGTTGTAATCACTGTTATTCTCGGCGAGGCCGAATGTCTATGCTCTCGGAAACAACTAATTTGCGAGCTTCTTTAAAATGGACTTAGTTTCCTAAGGGTCGTGGTTCATTTTTTTCCTAAGGCGTCATAAACAAGAGGCAAACTGAGTGTTACTTATATGTGAGGGACGAAAGTGAAATATTTAATTTTGTTATGGTTGAGAAATCAAATTTATTTGGGATTTGCCAAGCCCTTTAGGACGAACTTGCCAAAATGGGCCTCGCTTCCTATGGATATTCAGCCAAGACATTGTTTAGTAAACACGGTGATCAAAATAGTGCAGCTAAACAAAAGAAAAGATCTTCAAAGTGTATGGCAACCAAAAAGACAAAAGATAAGCAAAAACGATCCTATTATTACATATATCTTGATGGAAAATTCCATTCTGTGTGGCCGGAAAAATCATATTGAACTGAGAGAGTTACAATCTCGAATATGATTGCACTGAGTGATTGCTTTTTCAAAAGCATTAATTATCAGAAGGCTATTAAGAGAGTATTTCTATTCAAGGACAGGCCAAATTTCCTGCAGTACATTAGATTTAATGGAAATAGGAAACAAATTCCCCACTGCTGGGTACCGGCGAAATTCACTGCGCTAATTTACTGTAAAAAGGAATTGCATCATGATACGAATGAATATAAAAACATTTCCTGTAAGCTTTGATCTGATTGGACGAGGCTGATGACGCAAATGGAACAATATATTGTAACCAGCAACTAAAAAGCATATAATTTAAACTGCATCGAGTGTACCATACTTGCAAGTCGCAGTCACCCGCAATAGGTGGAGTGAGAAGATTCTGTTTAGAAGACCATGGCTTGCCCTAGAAACGTTGGGCTTGGACTGCTCTGTCTTTTCGCGGTTCTAATACAAGGTATGTCAAGAATGTCACTTCAAATACTCAAACACTGAACAACATTTCTTTAGCCCTCCTTCGAAGATTCTCGCGCCTTAAAAACTTGTTTTCACGACATTCATTTCCCGATGTCTTTTTGATACCCTTGTCGAAGATCCGCTAAACTTTTGAAGCCAAAATTTTTACATGAAAAAATCCTGATAGTATGTGGTCACTTTGCTCTTGCTCGGCTCTCACCATGAAAGATGCGTCACTTTTTAATTAGTTCAGGCACAGCCAACTTTTTTTATTCTTTTGTATGAAAAAAGTAAACTTTCTGCATGGATTTTTTTCACTTTATGAATTTTTTTTCTATCTTCGTGTATCTCAGCTCTACAAGAACTTTCGATACTGCATTGACCAAATAAAGCTTCAGTTTTCCAGTTCTCTCTTACTTAGTGACAGGATGCTTTCTTTAAGAACCTTTTCTTGTTGGTAATTCTCTAACCTTTTCCTCTTCGATCTAACAGTTGTGTGTACAAGGACTTTTCATATTGATGCTCCGAAATACCCTCAGCACATAAAACTTTAAACGCAAAACCCATTTCTACATGGAATCCCTTTTTAAGGGATCAATCCTCTTGATTGAAGCTACCTCTTCTAATACTTTGATCGGATACTACGAAGATTAAAGTTGATAGCATTCAAAATAAGATTAAGCTATCTTTTTGCGCTTCATAATCGACAGTGTTTCGCCTTCAAAATTGTCTTTCTCATTAAGTAATGATAATAGAATCACTAAAATGTCAAAACGTTTTTGATTGAAGCAGTTAATATATACTTTGAATTTTTTTTTTTTAAATGTACGAGTATCCTTCGTTTTTTAGATTGTAATTGCTATGGAGAGCCATTCTTATGGCAATCATTCACTTTAACGTTTTATCATTTTTAAGTGATACGTGCCATCGATAATCGTAATCAAGATTATTCACTTTTCAAGCTTAAAAAAGAAAAGGAAAAGATCGAGATGCAAAGAAATAAAGAAATAAAGGAAGGAAGGAAAAAGGAAAAAAGAAAGAAAACAAAGAGAAGAAAAATAGAAAACAGGAATATATACATATCTACTTTCAATTTCCTCTTAAGTTTATTTCTAAACTCAGGATATACTCACTCGCACCATATGTGGTATTTACCTTAATACAAAAATTGAGGGAATCTGTCATTGTTTAGTAGTTATTGGCGGATATAAAAACGTTTATTTTGACCGAACAACTTTTCATATATGACCTCAAAACTGAAATAGCCTCTGACAAACAAAAGTTTCAATTACAATTGCTTGTTATTGGTTTTTCAATGTTTTTTGTTTGTTTGTTTGTTTGAGATTTTTTTTAATGAATATTGATCTCTTTTTTTTCTTTTTTTTCTTTTTTTTTTTTTTTTCAATCTATTTTCTATTGAAAACCTTTTCAATTCCAAAATGAAGCTCACTTGAGTTCGTTTTTAGTTTTGTAATCATGACAAGTGTAATTGTCACACTATTTACACGAAAAAAGATATTGATCTTTCTCCTATCAAACCTAAAGAAAAGAATTTAAACCTCTAATGAACATCTAATCGTCAAGAGTGTTCAATTAATTTATCAATCTTGAAATCTCGGAAAAATGGAAAATTATAGGACGTGTTGTCTAACTTTGTGATCATTAAAATTAATATTGTATTACTAGCTCATTTTAAATTAAGCTATTGCCGGGCACTTTTCTCTTTTTTGTATGTATTTGCTCTTGTCCTTGTTCTTTTCCTTCTCCTTCTCCCCCTCCTCCTCCTCCTCTCCTTCTCCTCCTCTTCTTTCTTCTCCATCTGTTCCTATTACCTTTTTCCCCCAAGACATTTCCATGGCCATTGTTCATGCTCTTTTGGTATAACAATGAGTTCTAAAGCAGAAAGTTGTATAGTTGTTCACTTACACATATTTTTCAAATCATAGGTTGTTTCTGCGAAGAAGACGAAAACGTAATACCAAATGAACACAATGTACCTGAAAAGCTCGAACACGGTGAGAAAGGCACCGTTCACTATAACGTAGATACCGTCAAACTGACCGGTAGCAAGCATACAAAAATGGATGACAACAAGAATGAGAGACCTCCTTGGCCCCCACGTCCAGGACGTCGAAATATCATCCCCTTGAAAGCTAAAAAGGCTCTGCCTACAATCATTAGACCAGGTCGTAGTATTTTAGTTAGCCTTACGGGCAAGGCCAAGCGTAGCTATCAAGATAGAGTCTTGAGGCCAGGAAGAGGCGTCGTTCCAAATGGCTCTCCAGATCAATTGTTGAGACCTGGTAGAGAGGATGTCCCTGAAGGACCCCAAATGCTTTATAGACCAGGAAGAGACGCCATACCTCAATATCTCTATAGACCTGGACGCGAGGTGGCCGGACCTCCATCACTTTTCAGGCCAGGTAGAGAAGATGTTCCCCAAAACGCCTTCCGCCTGTTTAGACCAGGACGCGATGATGTCCCAAATGGCCCCCCAGCTCTTTTCAGACCAGGTAGAGAAGATGTCCCCCAAATGCTCTATCGACCAGGCAGAGACGAAATTCCTGATCAATTTAACTCAGTGAGAGCAGGGAGACGAAGCCTTGGATACAATATGCCATGGACGTATGAGGGAAGCACGGTCAATTCAAACGTACAACGTAACAGCCAAACTTTCAGACAAAAGGCATTGGAAGAAACGACAAAACGAAACTTTCAAGACAACAAGCAGGAAATGAGTGATCCCAGCTCATTTCAAGATGAAGAACAAGATTTTTAACTGAACTGAATTCTCTAAAACAAAGTATGGAATTCTTTTAAAAATAGAAAGGAGATCTTAAGTACAATTTGGCTAGTAAATGATGCAAAATAATCGGATATCTGGCTTATTGGATATCAACTTTTCTTCCTGAGTGTCTCAATAGTACAATTATATGTATAATAAAGATACCAAATAGATATGCAAATAAATTGAATGCACAATTAATGTGTTGAAAAGCATCTTCAGTCTGTTTTTTGTTTGTTTGTTTTTTTTTGTTTTTTTGTTTTTTTTAAATAGCTATATGTATTACCCTAACAATTCTAAAACCACGCAATCTTCTTTGCATCATCATCTTCAAAGTGAATCTTTTAATTTACCACTCAGATCTCGTGCACGTCAAGATGGCATTTGTGCCTTACACTGAATATGATGAACACTTGCAGCGCTATTCAGCAAGTCCCCCAGCTTCAACTTGGATCAACTTGATCTATCTCCATAATCAAAACTATACTTTTGTCGCGCAAACCAACATTCAAGTATTTTTCGATAAACCATTAATAGCTTTGGAATTCATGATTTTGGAGTTTTATATCTTTCAGAATAGAATTTTGGTCAGTAGGTAAACAAGAGTAGAAATAAAAACGACTTCAACTGAAGACAAAACAGTGCATTACACCCAAAACATAGTGTACACAATATCACGATATGCGTTCAGGAAAAGATTACGATTCTGAAAATTATGGCACGTTAGGAGTGAATCTAGGAACAAAATTTACTCCCGTTAATTTTTGTTCGCATTAATGTTCAAATTTCACATTTTCAAATTTCAAATAAAAGAATTGTCAAAGAAAAACTAACCAAATGTCAAAAAAGACTGAAGAAGGAGAAAAAACAGCTATTTCGTACGACAATTGCAACACTAAAAGAATATAGACGATGCATATTAGGATTTGTTTATGTGTTAAAAAAAAAAAAAAAAAAAAAAAAAGAAAAGAAAAGAAAAGAAAAGAAAGAAAACGACAGTATTATTGTAGTACTCTTTGCTCTGTCAAAAAATCAAAAGATTGATTGGCCTTAAATGAAACGGCTAAAAAAATATTTTCATGTAACATCTAAGAAATGCTCGATCATTTACAGCAAATTTACAAGTTTACAGTCCCAGAGTAGTAGATTACTGTTTAAAGATATTGAACCACTTTCTGTATTCGTGATCCCAAAGGGTTGAAAAGGGAAGGGTGGTTTAGTGGTTTTGCCCCGTGGTTTACAACCATCAGTACCCGTATAATATTAATACAAAATAGTAATTTGATATGTAAATTAAATCTGAAGAAGACGCAAAGACGCACTCGCAAGTCTCCCTTACTTTGAAATTCAAGAAGAGGAATTTGGCACGGTGTCTTTATTATGTTCTACAAATATTATTGTGCATGAATAATGATAAATTTATAATCTTAAAATTTTCTTTCTATTTTTGAGGTTTTGTTAAAATGTCAGGTCAAAAATTATCCAACAAATACTGCAATTTATGAGTGAAGCTCGATTCGAAAACACACACAGGATCGTAGCCGCGACGATGTTGGTTGTGGGTTGATGAAGCATTAATGAATTGTTTCCTTAATCTTATAGTTTAACGTAAGGTTTTGTGAGGCACATGTTGAAAGAATATGGCATGCATCCATGGCATGGATTTCAACAAAAATACACGATTACGATTTTGAACGTGTCACTGAATAAGAGCGCACAGATTTGTAATCACATTATCAAAGGCAGTGACAATTACGATGTGCAGAGACGGTGTAAGGTGTATCCTATATTCGGGTCAATTATTACAAATTTCTAAGCCATCTTTCATCATACAAGTACCATTTATGAATTTGAAGCTAAACCACTATTTGATGTCCAAATAACTTTCACTACCTTCCATTTGGTTTTGTTTAATTTCCATTTTCTTTGATTTTCTTTTCTTTTTTTTTTCTTTGATTTTCTTTTCTTTTCTTTCCTTCCTATTCCTTCCATTTTTCCCTCAATTTCTCTTCCTTTCCTTTTCTTCCTTTTCTTGATATTTTCTCTATAACTAATAACCTATAAATTATTTTCTTTTTAAATTATTACATAGGGAAGGAAAGAAATACTATAAACCATAATAAACTGATAGCATAAATCAGGGTACATTCTTATTTCTTTGTGCATGCGTTATATTTATATATATACACATATATGATGTGTAACATAGTGTAAATTGCTAGGTTGCTTTTCTCCCTACTCTTGTGTTTTCACAAAATTTGAAAGTGCCTTAATGGAACGATAGGTGTCCTAGGTTTTGGAATCGTGATGTTCCACCTTGGAGTAAACAGCACCTCGCCACTGATGTTGAAATCCATGTTGGCAACAGGTTCATCGTGAAATAACCTCAAGTTACGAAACCTTTCTGGCAGAAGCGCTCTAAGTTTAGACAAAATATGCTTCCAGTTTTGGAAAGCTGCTTTAGGGTATTTCCTGTGCTTCGTATTAATCACTGTAACTGGATTGTATCTCAGTACCTGACCGCGAAAGAATAAATCTGCTGCTAAGATGACATACTTTTGACTTTCCCACCAACTATATTTCTCGTATTCAAGATTATATGGTAGAAGGTACTTGATGGCATCGCGATGGAAAGCATTGAATCCAGCATCAAAAGAAATACTCACAGGAAAAATTGGCGGGAAAATGGACGAGCTAGGTCTTGGAGAACAACACTTGGCAGCCACGTAAGAAGAAGTCTCCGGAAGATATTTTCCACAAAGGCTACAAAAATGTGTCAGTCCTACCGCTGGCTGATGTCCACGTAGAAAGTTTTCAAACGCCAGTAAAGGAGAATTTACGCTGGTATTATAATTATTCTCCTGTGTGACACCTTCTGTGAACGAGAACTCCAAGTCTTCATCGAGGAAGATGTAATACATATAGTTCTTCCTTCTTAATAAAGCAAGTCTGTAAAGAATATTTCTACCACTGCCCCAAGAAGTGTTGGTCCTAAAGATATATTGGATATGAGGAAAGTCAATACCTGGATTATAGTTAGTACATTTTGTCTTCCAACTTAGAACAATAACGTCTCTGCTGCTGCTAGTACCGAGTTGGCATTTGTCCAAAAGATGTTTAGGAAGACAACTTTCGGCTTGAACTAGATAAATAAATTCTTTTGATCCTTTATCAAACGACGATGGCGAAAAATCGCCTGTTGTTGCTGGCGAACACTTTACATCCTGGACGTGAACAATACTAACAAGAAGTCCGCCTGAAAAAACGTAAAACAGTCTCAAAACGATTTTCAGGACTTCCACCTTCGGGATACGCATTCACAGGTTTTAGTGAAACAATTTAGAATGAGAACAAAGGATTTGGCTTTTTGATAAGCCCCTCAAATTCTTCGATCCGTTGAACATTTCACAGATGTATGCTCTAATGATCTTTTGCTCAGACGGCCGTTACAAAGTTGATCGCCGCACTGGTTTGGACAGGTACCAGCAATAACAACACGACCTGTTACAATAACTGTTATAATTAAGGTCCAGTGGATTTAGTTTTAAAACAAACCCAAAAAATACTTTTTAATTGCGAAAGAAAAAACGTATTTAAAAAATGGTTACTGATTTGAAAACAAACTAGGCTTGAGAAATTCATTTGAAGTATGATCATTTAAATTGCAACGTACGCAAGGGAAAACGGAGGACTGAGTTAAATGGCACTTAGTTGTCGGTTGATAACTCGTTACGCTTACAACATGACAGAAAACACATTTTTATCGAGTCGTAAAAGTTACGTTTTTGAACGTTTCTGACCATTTCTATTTAGAAATTAAAAGAAAAATCCTTTTTCAATATAATACGTTTGCTGTTGTTAGAAAAGGAATGTCTAAGTTCTTTAAAAGCAATTCAAAACGTTAAAAAAATTTCGCTTATTTGAAAAGTTTCCTCCTACAGCTTTGACATGTTTTGATAACAACCTGCTATTCTACAGGGAAAACTAGTATTGCTTCATTGGGCTGAACTATTATGATATGAGAAAAACAAGAAAATAATCAAGACAGTGGTCATTATCGATCAAAGATCAACAAAATACATCTATTCTCTTGGTAAATTTGTGATTGAAAGAACTCTCTAAAGGGTTTATTGATGATAGAAGACATTGAAAAATGAAGAAAGTGAATAAGAAAACATTGTTGATGTATTTGTAGGTAAAAGCTAAGTCGGTCCACTGAACTTGTCACTTGACAGAATTTACGAAGCATACAAAATGAGCCCTATGTTTTTGAACGTGTCTTCTGTGTTTTTGGTACGTCATGAAAGCCGTATGAGATCATTTTTTTCTTTGCATTTTTTTTGTTTTTTTATTTTTTGACATGCATGTCTATTCTGCTCGATAAATTTAGTGGTGACAATGATGTAATGTTTTCTAGAACTGGGTCGTAGTCTAGACATTTTTGAATCATGGTGCTGCCGGTAAAGGATATTGTTATTAAATGTATTAAATGTCCACCTAAAAGACAATAACCTAAGAAGGAGAAAAGGAATTAGGATAGAAGGAGTTTACTGAGACTTGATATAGAAACTATAATATGCTAACTATCATAATAAACTACTTTATTTTTAAAAAGTTGTCTTCGTTCAATATAGTATATCTTTAGTTATCATTTGTTTTTGAAATAACTTGGACCACATTAAAGTTAAATGAGGTCCATTGGCTTTGGTTTAAGAATAAAAACAAAGAGAAATACCAGTTGAACTGACAGGCTGTCTATTATTCTAAGTAACGACATGTTACTGATACACTATTGTTCTATTTTTTAGAAATTTGGTATGTGATCAGGAATGATCAAAGATCACGAGCCAATGTACGCTTTTTCGGCAGAGCCAAATACTTCAATAGGCTCACATCATGGCAACACGGTATAGTTCTACAAATTCAGATGTTAGAACTCAAAAGATTTACTCTAAAGCATAGAGCCACAGTGACCCGCTACTCTTGACACCCCCGACCCTTTTGCTTCAATAGGTCGCAGAAATCAACAGGCATTCGCTCCGATGAACTCGCCAGCCAGTACCAGCAGTCTAAAACGCCCGAAGCATCGAAGCATAAGAATGTTGGTCAATACATTTGATGAGGGTCCTAAGTGGGGGAGGGTGCGGGAGGTTTTTTTCCCATTTCCAAGCCCTCATTTTGACCAAATGACAGTCCCAGTCCCAGCCTTTGTTATGCTCAAATCTCAATCCCATTCCCATTTTTAAAATGTTTTTTGTTTGTTTGTTTGTTTGTTTGTGGATCTCATTTCCAGCGCATAAAATTCTATTTTCCCAGCCCAAAAAGGCGAAATCCCAGCTCCTTTGTTACCCCTTCAGGATCCTCTTTGATCCTCCACGTGTAAAAAGGTGTCCTAATATTTTTTTAATCACAAATATCCAAGACATACAATAATGACATCAATCTCTCGCGATCATCGTATGTGAATAAATAGAGGATATTACATGGGCGCGCGGCGGGAGATACGAATTTTATAAAATTAAAATTATAAAATTCGTATCTCCAAGTGGCCATGTAATGTTCTGTTTATTATATAGATATCGATGAAACTTAAATAAAACAAAAGCTCAAAAATTCTTTATTAAAATAGCAAGCCAATTCAACAGCGATATCTTTACGTGTGAAAGATATGGTATCTTCCACTAGTGAAAGATATCAAGTTTTCGACACTAGAGAAAACCTGGTATTTCATCGATATCTATATAATAATTCGCAATAACAATCATGAATCATGATGATTATTGTATTATATAAAGGTTTTAGGAGGCTTGATCATAAATGACGGACGGTGGACAAATATATACGGTTGCTCATTAGTAATTGGTTAATATAATATCTGGAACATCCAATGAAACTGGCAGAGGCATGTTTAGTATACTTATGATTATCATAGGCCGCACTGAGTTTTGTGTAACAATGTTATGTCATGTCATGTGGTTTTATGCTATTTGTTACTGCGGTAGACTGGTTTGTACTGAGCCACTTAATTCGCTATACACGCATAAAATAGTATATATGTGATTATTCATTATATTTGTTTCCTATTAAGAATATATCATCGGTGGTTTTATGTTATTTGTTACTGCGGTAGACTGGCTTGTACTGAGCCACTATATCGCTATACGTACACATGTAAAATAGTATACATGTGATTATTCATGGCTTTGTTTTCTAGTAAGAACATATCGTGTGGTTTTATGCTATTTGTTACTGTGGTAGTCTGGTTTGTATTTAGTTTTTATTTAGCTTTATTCGCTCTATACATGTAAGAATAACGAACTTTTTATTGTGGTTTGTTTGCCTTGGCGAAACAAATAAAGGTAACACCAAAGCAACTGAAAAGGAACGTTATGGACGTCATAAAGAGTATGCCGAAAATAAACTATAACTGAGCAAAAGTTAGTAAATCTGGCGCGAACGTATGCAGTCATTTCTCTCAGTACGTTTTGTGTTCATAGAGGTGTGTGCCATATCAACTGCCGGTGGCCATGTTGAATTACAGTATTACGTAACACTGAATAAAAGTCCTTTACTTTTGGGAAAGGATTTATTTCTCAAGTAAATTAAGGATTGTATTGTTCCTGCCATCACGTGATGGTGCAAAACCTCTATATCTTGTGATACACCGATTAATTGTTCTACCTCCCTAGTTACTGTTGCTATACTTCGAACAAGCTAAAACATACACCGCATAGAACAAACACCGATTGCTGAAAATTTATAAATGTCTGTCTTAGAATCAACGCATTATAAAGGTATATTGAAAAACTAAATCGAGAACTTCTAAAAAATCTTATGAATTTGAGTTTGTTGGTCGCACGTTCTGTATTCCATTGAACCATAACCATTAGTGGGTAAACACTCAAGCATTGCCCGGTCGCCATAGATCGGACGTCTTTTCCGATTATATATTTCTCGCTCATTGGTTTAATACAGATCAGAATATATTTTAGTTGGCCCTGTACAGGATATGCCGTATACAGTATGCAAGATAGTTTTAAACTGTAGCGTCGAGCTAGCTCTATGCTGACGATACTCTTTGCACTGAAGTAATTCAGTTAGTGAAATCCAAACTCAGCTAAGTGCCGGCTTGATTAACGTCATAGACTGGCTTCAAGTCAATTTTCTAATACTTAACCTGGATAAAAAAGATCATGGTAGTTGGCACGCACCTGAGAAGATCGCAGCTACAGAAAGTCTAGAGATCGATATCAATAATACGCACTTAGAAAGGGTGAATAAGTTCAAATACCTTGGGGTTGTTTTAGATCGTACCCTATCCTGGAAGGAGTACATTGGCAATAAAATCTCGTCTAGAAGAGGTATGTTGCGTCGAGCGCGTAAGTTTCTCCCGAGAGCTACTTGTATAATGTTGTGTAATACCATAGTTTTGCTGCTGTTTGACTATTGCTCGTCAGTATGGGATAGCTGTGGCGTTGGACGTAAGGCTTATCCGGACAAGTTGAACAGGCGTGCCACCTACATTATCGAAGGACAGTCTCTTGGAGCCGATGAGTTAAAACAAACGCACAGCTGGCCAAGCCTGCAAGCGCGTAGGGAATATCTAAAGTTTGTATTAGTCTGTAAATGTCTGCATTCTTTTTTAAGCATGCAAATACCAGGGCCGCTTTAAGATAAGTGGTTTTCGGGAATATGATGCCATTCCTCGGAGCTCAAGGCAATTAGATAAGCTAAATGATTAAAATGAAGCTCAAACGTGATCTTCTTAAGAATGAATAATGAATTAATTAAATAATTGCGCGTTGGGGTGGGCGGGGGGTTGGGGAAGGGGTATGAATTGGAATAGGGGGAGGATGGGGGGGGGGGGGGGGGAGCTTTTATAGAAATGCACGCCTTAGAAATTATGGTTTAAAGAAGGGAATTAATTTAATCGCTAATTTGATTTTATGTCAAGTTTATGTGATGTCTATTATATTTATGTTACTGTAAATTTACTCTTATATCAGGACCCTAATTAAAGTAGCTTTGCTAAACTAGATGTCCCTGTGTAAATATTGACTTAAATAATAAACAAAATACACCACTGGCTGTGTATAGCTAATTCAGAATTTAAAGATACAGCTTTTTGTTTTTGAAAAAGTTGCAACTCGGTAAGTATGACATGACATGATATTTCAAAAAAGGATAATATAAATGACGCACGTACAGTTATGTATTTTTTATTTCTTATGTCGTCATACGTCTCTACATTTATAAGTAACTTGACCATCTATCAAAAAAATCCATTAAAAAAATAAGTGTAAAACTATTTTCGCCCTTATAGTACTATATTTCAGTTGTGTGTGTGCCGGTGTGTTTGTTCCCTTGAAAAAAAATGGTGTACATGTGCCATATCATTATTCAGGTATAGGTCAGGAACGATTCCAAGTTTTTTTTAGTAAAATAAATACAGATATTTCAAAAAAGTTTGGCCGGAAAGGCCGAATAGGCGATAGGCGCCAAGTGATAGGAGATAGGTCATTTCAAGATATAAGAAAGCTGGAATGGCTTGTATTGTATATTATTAATCTAGTCAATAGCACAGATGTTGTTGTGGAGGTATTTATTGTTGTTTGTAGTCGAAGCAACCATTTAAAATGCCTCGATCATTTGTGTTTAGATGTATGCCCACTGTGCCTTTCGGTCGTGCAATCGCCAATCACGTTTTTTGAAATAGCTGCATTTCATTTCCGAGTCACAAAAGGAAAATTTAATTTGTCCTTCAACAAGAATACTCCTCTATGGATCATGGTTTCGCATGTTTTCTCCTGTTGCATTAGAGCAAGATCAACGCAACTTTTTTCCATAAAGAAATTTCATTTCCGATCATAGAGCGACATTTCTATTACATTTTCTTACAACAACCTTACCCCTTTATCGATCAGTATTTCTTCCCCTTCCTAATATTTAATTTTTTAGTGTGTATTGCAAAAATACGTGACGTCATTAGTCATTGACATGATTACGATTTCCAAGGCAACCCGTTAGTTGTACCGAAAGCTTATTAGGGATTAACAACGGGGGATTACTTGAAGTCAGATTTGTTTTTATCAAAACTGATACCTTAATCAACTAGAATTATTATTCACCCTACTTCTTCCAATTAAGTCCAAAAACAGATTTTTTTTTTTTTTTTTTTTTTTTTGAATTTTGGTCGTAATTTTTCCTGACCCATCGTTATTAAAATGGTACTAAACTTAAAAGTAGCGAATTGTACAATAAAGCAAAGTTGTTGAAATATTCCTTATGATTCCTCGCAATCGCATTTTCAAATTTTGTTGTTTCCCTTCAAACTAATTCACTTCTCTCGTTTTATTTGTTTTTCCTTTTATGCTCCAATTTCAAAGAGACTGACTTGTCATTTAAGAATTCGTTCCAAAATTTCAAAAATAAAGAATACCCTAGAAACTTCTGCTTTTTGTGACAATATTAAAAGATCCCATATTATGGCTCAAGACCCTACATTCAATAAACAAAAGTAACAACAAAGATTATGAAGTCTCTGATAGGCAAGGAAATTCCCTTGCTCTTGGTTGTATTTCCCGCCAACTCGTCGGCACAATGCGATTTTTTCAATATTATGACTGTTTGTTTTAATACTTTGATATATTCAGTCTTTCTGAGCGAGAAAAACTACGAGTGTAGACAAGGTTTAAAATTTAAAACGTAATTTATCGATATAAAGATACTTTGTTTTGAAACAAGATCGAGGGAAATCAAGATTTGTGCCAAAAGACTGTAAACATAAGTTATATGTCCGATGTACTCAAACGCGCAATACAAAACACCTTTAGAAGACATAAGAACTTTAAGCCCTTTTACATGACCGCCCTGGACATTGGCTTATTGGCTTAGAAAACTTCTCTAAACATTGACAATTTCAATACAAATAGAAAATTGAAAATAATAATAAATGCACATTTCGCAAATTTTAAAGAAACCTTCGACAAAAGTATTTTATTATTCATACTAGCTCATTTCGTATTTTTAGCATCTGTATTTTCGCTCACTAGGATTGAGTTTCGGTAGTCCGAAATTTACATTTGAATAGTCGTGTTTACTCGTCTCTGAGAAGCTCCTGCCACCTGCTTCTCATAATGAATCTTACCTCCTACTACGCATGCGCGTAACTCGCAATTTTCCTTCTGTCTTCTAAGTTTTTCTTCAAAATAAAAAAACAGAAATGTAGTTCTAGAATTAAGCTTTAATGCTCACCTAAACGTAGAGTCAAATGCTATGCCAAAGTGTCAATTTACCCAGAATTATGGGTGCATATTTAAGAGTACATTAATTATGAATGACGTTGCAATTGCAAGTCGATTTTAGAAGGCTATCGCTAGGAAACTACATCGCATTTGCATTTTATCTGGTAAGATTCTGGTCCAAAACTCCGCATTTGAGAGAAAAAAGCGCCTGAAATTTCGCGTAAGGGGTTAGTTTAACGGTAAAACTTCGCCGAAAACTTTCAGAAAATTAATATTTCTAGACTTGGAGAAAATCGGGCTTTGAATACTTGGTTGCGAGAATGGATTTTCTTCGAACGATTATTTTGGTTTTGGTGGCAGCTTTGATGGAGATGACTTACGTTGCAAATGCTACGAATTCTTCAGGTAAGTTTCTGTTCGTCGGTTAAATTTTTTCTTGTGATTGGATTTTTGGAATAAAAGTTTTAGTAGTCACAAAACGGGTGTAGGATGGCTTGAAAACGCCGTGAAAGGTGTCCAAACTAACTAAGTATTCGTACTTCTCAAGATTAAAGATGGTGAATATATATAGCAACATAAATTAGCGAATGTAGCCGTCGATATAGCGGAAATTCTTCACACTAGGACAAAAATATCGAATTTTCTTTGCTTCTGACTTCTGTTTATTAGCACTGTCAGGATTTTAACTGAATCTTTTAATCTTGAAATCATTCATCAAGCTTCCTTGCATACGATTTACTCTATCTCATCAGACGAGAGACGAATAAAGCCTTGAAAAAGGGTTTCATTGGCAGGAAAATTCGCTAGCTCTTTATTACGAGATTTCTCCGAAGGATGGTGTTTAAGGACGTTGGTTTCGATAGACAAATGTGAGAAATCTTTGAGGTTAAAATCAGCGGACGGTTTAGCCGTTTGTTTATGTATTAATCTTGTTCTTAAATTTATTTCTTTCATTCATCCAGTTGGCCATTAATTCCCTAATAAACCGAGCTTTAGTTCAGAAATGGTGACTAGAAGGCGTAGATCCATTAAGTTGTTTAAGGGGAGTTAAACGTGAATGGAAACTTTATGTTTTAGTGGCCAATAAATAATTAAACAAGATGACAAACCGTGGATTATTTTTTATTCTAATCTTTCTTCTTCTTCGTGACCAACATATTTCGCGGCTTCCGTTGACAATGTTGTCATCATCAAAGCAATTCCAGGATCACTGATCCCCCTGATTTTCGAACAAATAACCGTGTTTCTACGTGTGTGTTAGGATACACTTATATTTATTTTAAGTGGAGACACTGATAGAAATTCGTATTGCGTCGGAGTTGATACCAATGCATCGAGAATGCATTTCTATACGGGATTTCTTATAGAATAAAAAAAAAACACATCTATCTTGGCAATAGTTCATCTCTCAAGAAAGCTTACTTAACTCAAAACAATACTCTCTGCAAAACATTGACCGGCGACGTAACGACAGGGAGAATATCGAAAAGCTTATTTCAAAAACATATCTTTAAAAAAATTAGTTATTCTGACATCTGGCTGGAGACTGCAGTATTTGGAATTCTGAAGAAAATTCTGAGTTATCATTGTAATAATCCATTAAAATCCTAAGTAGCCAAGTCGAATGATTTCCATAATTGATGTTCACAAAGATTTTGGGAGAAATTTCCCTCTGCATGATTCTTGAGGGAAGAAAGTCTTCAATATTTTATGAGATAACACTCGTAATGATATTCTTCTATTCCGAGCAGAAGTCAAAACCGCTATCCCGGATTTAAATTTTTGAGTGTATTTGATTTTTTGCGTAGCCAGCAGGTTGCGAGGCGAGATATTCCAGAACTTCGCGATAAAAACCATTTTCAGTGTTGAAGATCGGATACTCTCCCTCTCTCTTAAAAAAAACGAAACAAAACAAAACAAAACAATAATAATTATTATAGTACACTCAACAAAATTACTCGACTCTGATTGGTCGAGAGGAGTACAATTATAGCGTTAATTGTACTCCGTAGGAGTACCGAATTAAGTCGCTATGGCAACACGGCCAAAACAATGTCAAAACAATTATTTTCTATCATTTTGTATTTAAAAAACATATAAATAAAATTTGAAAGCTGTAAGAACTAATCTTTTTTATGCATTTCAGTTGCGCGATGGACTGAAAATCGGCCGCTAAATAGACAAAGATGAACGGCGTCGCTTCGCATTTTTTACTGAAATTTTGTTGAGTGAACTATAAACAAAAAAACACACGATCTTCTCGTACAATTTGGAATTAATAGACACTCGGAAGAACTTTCAAAACATTACTCGTGTCTATTAATTTCCAAATTGTACTCGAGATCGTGCGATTTCCTATACTAATAAATTATAAATAAAATAAATTAAAAAAACATTTATTTGGTCGATTGGTTTGAATAAAAAAATCCTCTCGCAAATGCATCCTAAGCTAAAGTTCGCATAATTATAATATAAAGGATTGTCGAAAAAGAGTGAAAAAATCGATTGTGATATTTAATTCCGTGGTATTATGATATTTGGTCCTATGTTACACAACATCACTTAATTCCTATTCTTATTCATCACCGTAAAAAATATTGAAACCAGTAATTATCGTTATCGATAGTTATCGAAGTTCATTATTTCTCCAGCATTTAAAATTGAAGTTGAAACCTTGGCTGATAGACTCAAATTTCAACAACAGTAAAACAAGGGTTTCGTTCGAGAAATCTCAAAGTATATATTTACTGCAATGGTCTTACTTTCTGCTAAATCCAAAGGAAATAAATGTTTCTGCAAGAACATCCAGGAGTTTGTGAATCCTAACAAATTGCTGTTCAAACCGCGACTTTTTTTGGCAATTGACAATGATGGTAACTTTTTATATTAACTTGCTCCTGTCACGATTATCGAGTCTATAAGTTATTAATAATCAATAAATATTCCTGTCAGTCTTTGTGATATTAAAGAGTTAAAAGGAACAGTTATGTCGAAGGTAATATAAGACAAGGTTAATTGCAGGGTATAGGACACGATCGTTTATGCCGGGTGTATTGACGTTCTGGCTAGTACTTGGGTATATATGATTCTTCCAAAATGAAAAATAAAAATAAAAAAATAAAATAAGTATAAAAAAATATATTAATGCCTTGTTTTGTGTATAAGGCTACTATGAAAATCATGATGTTTTGATAGCCGATTCTTAATGAACCTTCATTTTTTCCTAGAACGATTTTAATTATTTGCAGTCGGTGTTTACATATGTTTAACATTCAAACCAATTTCTCCGGTTGGAAAATTCATTCGCTAATGGTAAGAAAAGAGTGGGAAGCTTTAATAAAAAATGTTTCACGCGTCTATCAAAAGAACCGATAAGAGCGCTAAAAGTGGATTACCTCAATCAGAAGACCGAGTTTTCCGGAACTTTCCGATTGATACATACTCTTTGTTTTCTAACCGGAATTACCAGTTTTTCCGGATAAATGCTAAGCACTCCGTGTCTCAGTTATCATCGTAGTGTACTAAGAAGGCAAGTCTTGCGAGTGTCGGTTATTATCTTCTTCTTGCACAAGGAATTTCACTGTAATATTTTTCGAATCAGCGTATGATATTCCTTCATACCTTGTGGTTTATACAATTATCTGAACCATGCACTGTCTAGTCAAAGCTTCTTGCCCTGCACTTCACAATCTTCCAATAAATTTAACTGCACAATGTATGATTCAATACACAGAAGTACATAACAGCACAGTTATCTTTTATGGTAACAACACTTCATATACAGTCGGTAAGACGCATGCCTAGCTATCTTGCACTCATTCTTATGGCATGGAATTTGCACGAAAATAAAAATATGTTCTGCAGAAATTTTTAGGGCATTTTCATTCACTTTTTTTTCGTTCATGTTCTGCCATGTCACACACTTACGTCATCCCCACATATTTAGGAACCTCTCGTTGTTTACTGATCACATTATCCATTTGATTTCGTTGTTGCACGAGGTACATGAAAGCAGCTTCCATGTCATTATTTCTTCAAACTCATTGGCTCTAAAGAAGTTCGTTATATTTAATTTATATATGTGTACCGTGTGTTACTCTATTGTCGATGTTAGTCGTCTAAATGCTATTACAGGAAATCATGCATGTGCCTAAATTTTGCAGCTAAAAAGTTTAATAATTTCATTGTTGTGATCTATGTCACAATTCGTTTACCTACAGCGTGCGAGGTCCAGCCTCCATGTCCAAAGGTCATCCCAATCAATTGGTGGGAAATTCCTCCATACATCTACAAAGATAAAGATGATAATGGAAATCTAATTGGCAAAGTAAGTAGTCCTCCCTTTTTTTAAGGACGTTAAGTGAAATCGTTTCATAAGGCTAAGTGAAAGTATATATGCAGCAAAATCCTGTGTTTGCATCATTTATTTTGTAAACATTATCAGTGCCGAAGGAAGGGGTGCAGTATAATGTCATGACAAAATTATGTAAATCAGTTCTTCCATGACTCCATAATCCAAAACTTTTGATTTCTTTTTTTCATATTTGATCAGGTGAAGGGTATCTTCCCCACAGTCCTTGAAAGACTCTTCCAACACTGCTGTGGAGCTTGTGTCAATCTCAGTTACATATCCCACCCATACAACGATTCCGAGGAAGTCAAGAAACATATCGGAGAGAACGGTTCTCTTCTCAGTCTACCAGTCTATGGTGACATGAAGGAAATCAAATTCCAAACCTTTCCATTCTATCCGGTAGTCGAGTCTCCAGGAGTAGTTTTCATCGTGAAGAAGGAAGATTCATCGGCTGCAGCTACAGCAGTTATGAAAGCTGTGTTTCAAGGCTGGCCCGTTTTGTTGCTGACTTTGATTATGGCAGCTCTTTCTGGCATAATTGTTTGGGCTTTGGTAAGGAACGCAATCTTGACTTTATTGCTAACGAGATAGCTAAATATTTTCTTGCCGCACACTATACACCTAAAAAATTGGATACATCAATTTAGTTAAGGAAAAATGCAAGAAGTGTTATTTAATTGCCCTACTTCACTATGACGTCACATCAAAACAATATTCAACAATCTATTGTTTAAACGCAAAGGATCATGGTCGTCGGACGGGGTCAAATCAACGCAAACTAACCGAAAATTGTTCTAAATCCCGTATCATTCCACGAAGAGAAGTAGAATAGCCAGCAAACGCTCAGAATATTTTTTTAGTACATATTAACACACATTATATCTGAAAACCAGGCCATTTTAGATTAAACTGTTTAAATTTAGTTGAATTTCCTATTGGATTTGGCGATTCTATCCCCGACATAAACAAGCAGTGACGTCATAGTGAATTAGGTCAATTCGAGTTTAACTTCTATTCATGTAAACAGGACACATACTGGAACCCGGAGGAATTTCCTAGATCCTTTTTCAAGGGAACATGGGAAGGCTTCTGGTGGGCTTTCGTCTCCATGACAACTGTAGGGTAGGTGATCTAACTAATACTATCTAGTAGTGCTCGGTGCTTCAATCCAATTAACTGACCTTCTAATGGATGGATTTTCTCTTCTGTTTATAGGTATGGAGACAGAGCTCCGCGTTCAGTCTTGGCTCGTACATTTGCATTTGTCTGGGTTCTGATTGGCCTTGTTATCATTTCCATTTTTACAGCTACTGTCACAACTTCCCTCACAGCTATTTCGCTTAGCAACGAAATAAAGCTCTACGGTTCAGATGTAAGTAATAACAGATGAGCTGCCTTGTACCTTTAATTAGTGTACGTTAGTCACAGGAATGGGGCTCTGAAATGAAAGGCTGTAGGGTAGTTGACGTCTCAGGGCTTCGGGAGGGCTGTGCAGATGATGCAGGAAAAAGATCCATATTTTTACAGTATATTCTGGAAGATTTAAAAAATGTATTATTACATAATTTTCTTGCATAAATAGCATTCTTGGTTCTTACCTTTTGTCAGTAGTTTCCCCAATTCCTATATTCCAGTTCAAGAGAGTTTTTCTGAGAATTTCTGACTTCAAAGCAGCCTCAATTATATCATTACAAATTTGTGTACAGGTCGTTGCCTTGAAGAACACCGAGGAGCAGAGACTTGGGGTCAAAAGTAATGCTAAAGTTCAAGGTAAATGAAAGAATAAAATTCATTTGCTCGTTTAAGGAAAGCAAAGTTTTCTGTCGCTTTAGACCGACCCTTATAGAAATCACCTTTTGAGCCTTTCTTTGCTTGAATGACCGGCGACCACAATTCCTGCAAAATGTGCCGCTAGTGTCATATTCTTGGCTTTTTGCACACAACTGCAATTATTGAAATATCAGGTCGTTTTTAACAACTGCTCCAACTGTTCCCCAATAGAAAAGAGTACCGTCCAGCAGCTCAGAGATGCCATATTGGATACCGAAGTGGTAATCACAGGCGCTTTGCTAGACAGTTACGTTGCAGGCTACTGGGCTCAGGACAATTTTCCCCTTAAGGACGAAGATCTACGAGTTGGTACAGTTCTTGACCACCAGTTTGCTTATGGTTTCGTTATTGATGGCGTACTGAATGACGAAAAGTTTATCAAGTGCTTGCGTCAGAAACTAAACAGAATGGAGACGGAAATTACATCCATCATTCAGAGTCAGGCCAAGACAATGGAAGTAAGTCAATTTGATTTCCCTTCATTGACCACTTTCCACATGCCCGTTCACTGGCGAAGCATACAATACTCCTGCCGCCGCTGGGCCATATGATTGAAACCTGTTCCTTTCACTATTTGAGTCTCGAGCAAAAAGCTGTGTTTTATTAGTGAACTGCTTTATCAGGAAAATGGTCAGTCCGATTGGCTAACCAGTCGCTCGTAGTTGAGGGAACTCTAATTGCAACAAGGAGAACATATATATACCTAGTATTATAAAGCAAACAAACTAAAAGTAATCTAATTGTAATTCTTAGGAGGCCGGCCAGAGTGCAGCCGAGGAGAAGAGCAGCAATCTTTTCGATGCCAAGTCTCCAATTTTCCAGCAGGCTATTTACACATGTCTTGGACTTGTGGCTGCGTTGACCGTTTGTGGACTTATCTGGGAATTCGCTTACTGGAGACCTCGCCAACCTAAGGAAGCCAAAACAGGTTAGTTCATTAACCTTACGAACGAAAACATTACTTTGGTTGCGTTATTCGCATAGGATGAAAAATGGGGCCGAGGGGGAGGGGTGGTAGCCTACGTGCAGCCAAAAGTAAATGTGGTTAAGTCCGTATTATCGAACCAGAAAGCTAAAAATGTTGGGCTGCAAGCAGGCTAGAGGGGTGCGGAATGAGCGTTCTTTCATGGAACCGGCTAAGCACACCCTTTGGCGAGTGACAGTTTGCTTAATTAAGTAAATAATTGCTTTACAGAAGTCGAACGCATCGTCCCCCAAGATACATCTTACGAGAACCTTGTAGCTCAGCAGTGCAACGAAATTGAGGAAGCTATGATGAATGAGGTACAGCGATTCTATATCGCATGGAACAAAAAGCTTGAAGAACTGAGGCGCCGCAACGGCCACATGAGCGCTAGTGATGTGAACGTCATGGGCATGGGCGGCGAGAGGAGCTTTTAAAGTTCCTCAGTCTTTTGTACAAATACAGATTATGACGACAGAAATGATCACGTCACTGGCATTCATCTTCACAGTTATTGTCTAATGGTACAATTATCATACATTCGTGATAAAGAAACAAACCTATATGGTTTCTTACATCGAGAACAAGTAAGCGGCGGTAATGCCACGGTTTTAACAAAAGAGTTGAAGATTTCAATCATAGCACAAATTTGCACACTTTCCGTCGTCATAATCTGGTAATGGCCCCGCTTCAGGATTACGTCACATCGAAAATAGACTGCAAGCTAAACTGGCAAGAATAATGTTGTTAGTAAAATGTCAATAAGATTTTTTTTAATGAAGCAAGTATTAAATAAGTTTTGAAAGGAACCTCAAACTATGAGGTGATGATTTCAAAATCTTTACCCAAAAATATGTTGCCAAGGAATCAATTGTCTTTTATTTGATATTTTGTTAAATCAATGTTTGGACTTTTCGAAGTTTTGCATATTTTTTTTGGTTGTTGCAAGAAGCCTGTTTAGCAAGTTCAGTCAGTCAGTTGCAAAGCTGACGTAATCTTGAAATCGAGCCATTAAATTATCAATAGTATATTATACTATAATTTGCACTGATATGAATGAAAATTACGATATTACAAGATGTACACTAATGGGTCTCCCAGATCAGACCGGGTTTGCCACCAGTATGTTGGACAATTTCTAGCTCACGGGTATATTTGTTTATATACCGTTCTGAGACAGAGCTCGTCTGGGCCAAGTAATACGAAGAATCAAAAGAGGCACCAAAGAATAATTATTAACACTGACATACATAATACTTTTGATAAAATTCCCGCAAGATAGTCCCAAGCAGATCACTACGATCGTCTGGGTTTCTTGGGAAACACCGATTTACATCACACAGCATATCGAAATGATTCCGTGAGCACACTGATGTCTAACGATGATCTGTACCAATCCAATTAGTCCAATTAGGTTTTTTAAGCTGTAAATTAGAGTTATACGATACCCCGGTATAAATTAAACCATTAACATTGAAATATTTCAATAGCACAGATTGGCCACTTTTGTGACATTTTTTTACGACAGTAATGAACCCTTCTCAAAAGTATCATGGATATGAGTTTAACATGGAAATACAAAAAAAAAAAAAAAAACGCCACAAATTCCATCAAGAAAAAGCGTGATTTCTTTTGTATTAATTTCCATTAGCTTCGTATGCATGATACTTTTGAGAATGACCCATTACTATTCAGTTGATACTAATAAAATTTGAATACATGCATTGCACAGACCTATATGGCCAAACCAGCCATTCTTCGTGGGGTGTAGTGAGCCAATTGATAGGATTTTGCTGCTTTTGTGAGACTGCTGGAATGCCGTTTCGCTGCCACAGTTTTCTTATTGATTCCATGTCAAATATAAATTGACAATGTGGCGGCGGCAAAAAGGATTAATTCAAGACGCGGCAACTAATGTAAAACATAGGTCTATGAAAAAGACTAGTAGTTCACTTATCATAGAGTGGTAAATATATCATATAGATTGAAGCGGTATTTTACTAAACATTATTTCAAGTTGTTTTTCATAAGCACATTATTTCGACGTACTTATACACCTGCTTTTAAAAAAACGTCGATCGAAAATCTGAAATCTGAGACCAAGTGAAGATGATAAAAAATGTAATATATTTACAGCAGAACAACGTAGCTTGCTTTTTGGATTGAAATACGATACATGACCTTTGAGTTAGGAGTGTCAGAAAACGCAAAAGCACAAAAATTCCGTTCAGTTTAAGGTCACCCCTCCCAGATCTCAAAACGTTTTTTTTAAAAATAGGTGTAAATGAGAATATATCACTAGAATTACTATACGCTGGAGGCAGTTAAACACACACTATAACGGTCTACTTAATGAATCGATCTAAGCTTTAGCGTGAGAAAATTAATATTTGCAGACTCGATAATTGTCTTACCTTACACTTGTCGAAAAAAATAACTGCACCACGTCTGCATATGTATTGCTTATGGTTGTGCTTGGCTAACACATTGGATGCAGCAAATTCAAAGGTTTAGAAAATAGACACAACACTTGCGTAAGTAGCGCGACCAACCATCTCGCTACCCAATTCAAGTTTAATGCTGCTATCCAAAAAATGTGACTTCTTTTTGGCCGCGACCTAAATGGCAAATACAACAGATGTTAGCTGTAAAAATTCAGATTGGGCAAACGCTTCTGTTCGCACAGATCCATTTGCTCGATTTAAGAACTGTAAAAGCAAAGAATATTAGTATTAGACTCATCTTTAATAGCAGCTAAATTTACTGCCTTATATAAAATGCTTGCATCTCGACTAACGAGAAATGCATACTCAGATCATCCAGCACTACGTCCCACGCCCTATTACGCTTATTACACATTTCCGTTGTAATGAGGTTTTGTTTTCGCGAAATGCGTATGCGAATATTTTTTTAAAGATTTCATGCTCACTAGGTGAACTTTAGCACAAATAACATTGACAATATGTTAAATTTCAAATGCCTGCCGTATTAGTGTGTAAAATCACTTTGCAAATAAATTAAACAGGTTGTGGATCAATCTAAAAGTGGTGTGTTTCTTCTTTTTAAGTTCGTACTACTTTTTGTTTGTTTGTTTGTCTGTTTGTTTTTAACACAATGACTGCTGAATTTAAGTCGACAAATAATCAGGCACTACAAATGCTGGATGAACTGCCGAAGTTTCATACCTCAACAAGTTGTACTATAGAACACGAGTTTGCAATTGTGTAAAGGGCAGACAGTGTTTAGAGAGACTAGCTACCACCCCCTTTAGAATATAAAAGAAGAATCAAGGAATCGGCATTGTCACTGTAAAAAAACGTACTCGAAATAGAGCATCTTTTCCTATTTGTTGAACTAGCATTACACCTAAACTGAATGGGCATGCCCGTCGCTAGAAGTAGTTCGAAGTAGTCCCCCTTCACACATACACAAAAAAAAAAAAAAAAAAAAAAAAGATCCAATAAGGAAAAAAGGTTTGCACTCTGACATGACAGCATATTTTGAATTTATTATATTAAGAACCTGCTTCGAGGCGCTAAGAGAACTATTACTATCATATATGTTGTCTTTAATAACAACGTACAAAACTCTACCAACATATAACTATGAAACACAAGAATGTGGAAAATAAGAAAATTAAACAATATTCAAGAAAAAAATTCAATGAGATTTTTCCTTGCGAATTTTAAACAGCAACAGCATCGTTCACCGTGGAATCTTGAGGTTGCCCTAATAACTACTTGAAAGTACAAGTTTGCTATCGATCTCCCATAGTTTGTTTTGTTTTGTTGATTAGGTAATTTGCATTTTCCCAGTTGAAATAAAGACTAATAACTCCCAGTTGAGATCCACGGGATCGCGAAACTTTGACGCTAACTTTAAGACGCGAGATCAAAAATGTTTTACGCCCCCAAATAGACTTTTTTACTGATACGGCGGCCATCTTGAATTATGGGATGCGGAGGGGGCAAAGAAGCGAACGAAAAAAATGTATAAAGCATATGGTTGCGGGGTAACGCTTTCAAATAATTTGAAGTCTTTGTGTTTCGCATTTTGTTCCAACTACCAGCAAATTTATTTTCTTTTTATAGATGTAATTTTCGTTGAAAAGCGCAAAGTTGTATAAAAAGACATCCTGACATCTATAAATTTTCGAATAGTTGCCCCCTTGGCATTCCATAAAGTCTTGATTCAAACAATACGTTGGTACCATGAGGTCATTGTGATGCCTATTTTCTGATTATGAAGCACATGGTAATGTTATATTATACTTATTTTATTATTGCAATAATAATAATAATACATTAAGTAAATTTCTTTCTTTTGAACAAAAGTAAAATCTATTTCTTACTAAAAATACCACCAAAAAGCTTTCGAAACCTGTGCAAGCACAAAATCTAAGAAGACTTCATAAAGCAACAAAGATCTAGCAATATCATAATATAGACAATATAAACACATCAGTCCTGATAATGGCATATCACTTAAAGTGCTTATAAGCCTTTGCACGATATTTTCAGAATTGATTCTTTAGATAGTGCATAGTTAATTGTGAAAATATTTCGTCATTTGAATGTCGGGTCTTTGAGATACGAAGGTTTATATTCCCAATATGTTAATGACTATGACGTAACATAAGGGATCATTTGATATACAACACCGCACTCGTTCTGGAATACAGTATTTTAAAAGCATTACCCTTTTACTCGTGACTCACGTAAAGTTTCTTACAATTTTGTTTTCAAAAAATGTCCAGCGTTCAATAATAAAAATTACCACAAAATAACTCAAATCCCTTGTTACGTTTTCACAATCAACTATTCACTATTTAAAGAATCAATTCTGAAAATATTGTGTAAAGGCTTATAAGCACTTTAATTATATACCATATCTAGAGCGGTATATAAACAGTCTTGAGAATTGAAAGAAACTAGATAACTCGTAACTTGAAACTAGTTATTAGATATTATTCAGTAAAATAATTTTAATATATTTATCATATGTACATCAAGCCACCCTTACCCAGTGTTAAAATAGTTCATTCATTCATTAAACGGATGAATCATTTTGACTTTAATAATTGCCTATACTTTACTAAACTTTATTATACTCGTTAGTTTTCTACTAAGAGAACTCGATTTCTTTCTTTGTGTTATAAGTTTTACTTCAGTATATTGATGGACTAAGCTAAGCGTAGGCTGTGATGTCAAGTATGCAATATTCACTAGGGAAGTTTTTCCCGACCATTAAAAAACGAATAAAACGCAACAAGACAATAAAAAATGATATTGCACTGAATTCTTCGAAATTCGGAGTGGTCGACGGTCTTGTCAGTGATAGCCTCGTTTTTATTTCAACATAAGGTGGTACTGTTTACTTCAAGAAAACGTCGTCGTGGGGTCTCTTTTATCCCTTCCCTTCCCACCCATAGGTTAATTCTACTAATAGGAATAATTTGGCTATGAGTTGTTTTGTTCAACATTACGAAAAAACCATTCGGTGAATTTCCTCAGCTGACTGGATGCTGTCCGTAGGTTTTCGTTCAGTTTCTTGTTTTCTTTTAGTGCCCTTTTCAAATCTGATTCCACGCGTTGCTTTTCTTCACCCTCCTGTGAATAAATTAAGCATTTTTATCATTGATGAGAGCACATGTATATGGGGCTCTTCAACCTTTCTCTCCACTTTTCCATTCCTGATATATTTTGTGAGAGCGATATGGGATATTTAGAAAAGAGAGGGTAACAAGTGGTGTGGCTTTCAGATTAAGGGGGTGACTACAAGTTCTTCTATTACTTAGTATAGTGGCTCCTAACTCTCCTTCTATACTCAAACTAAGTCTCAAAAAGAACACCATGCATTTGACCACTAAGCCCCCCCCCCTCCCCCCTTAACGATTTCTCAAGGCATGGTGCTTGGAAAGAATAGAGCTACAAAGGAGAGCTTAGAACTAAATAGTTGGCAACAGGAAAATGAGAAAACAGGAAAACGTCGTCGTGGGGGATCTACTGGAATCATTTACTTGGAGTACACGAGCTTCTCAACTTCATGCCTGATGTGTTAAGTTGGCAAATGGAAGCATGGGGAGGAAACTCTCAAGGAAAAATGAGGAATTAAGAAGTGATTTGAATCTTATAATTAAAGTGTATATGTATTTATTACCTTCATCAGGGCATTCGATACAATAGCTAACTTCATTTCTAGCTCTGCTTCACGACCAATACTCTCTCTTGTAAAAGAACTATCGAAAAGACAGGACTGTGATTAGCTTCCAAAGAGGGTAGGGTAATGTATTCTGGGATAACACCTTAATAACACCACAAGGATTATCAGAAGAATAAGAAATAAAGCAGTGTCACAGCGTGCTGAATTATGGTGTGACTATGTATTCTCTTGAGATAGTTCACAACTTACCTTTCTCCACCTGATGGCTTACTTGCCTACAAATAAAAACAACATAAAGTTTAATTCAGAAACACTATAGAATAGTGTTGCAATTTAGATTAGAACAAAATAATAAATTGGCTATTCCTTTGTTCCTCTCGCAAAAAAAATAAAAAGAGAAATACTCATCAATGTGTATCAGTTAAATAACCTGAATAAACACACATAAAAAGATAATATCTACTAGAGTGAGTTTAAGTCTGACCCATGACAAAAAAGTAAGTATAATGTATAGTAGTAGACAAGATTTCCGATGTTTTCTTTTGTTTTGCTTCAGCTATATTTACCAATTATACAAATTTGTTTCACGAGGCACGTAGTATCACTCTAATATTTACAATTTTACTATGGCAGGGATTGTAAAGCCACTTCATCAATAATAATGTATACATTTTAACTCCCTCCATTACTATGTGTAATCCCCTCCAAAATGGAAACAATATTTCTATGACTATTTTCGGGGTTAATGTTTAAGATGCCTCCGAGGATAATTCAACAGGTAATGGATTTTGATGAACCATTCTTCGCACACCTCAGGAATCACAGACTACAGTGGAAAACAAAATACCCAGGAAGTGACGTGAAGTCATAACATCAAAATAATTAGACTCGACATCAATTCAACCCGACTTTTCTTTTTTCTCATTAAGAATAATTTGAATAAGAATAACTTGCCTGTAAAATGAAGAGTCTCGTAGTATAGAGGAGAAAATGGCGAACATATAAAATTAAATGCGAGGAAATTTACGGTTTCGTGAAACATCATTCATTTGGAACAAGTAAACACGACCTCAGTTAGTTCGAAATTTGTCTGACTAATCCCTTATCAAAACTTGCTTTGTAAATGAAGCTATAGCATGAAATCCTCACCGACGTATCTCAATTTTCGCATGCGCTTGTTCCCTATGGTATTTCTTTTCGAAGATACTGTAATACTGTCTTTCTTGGCATGGAGTTAAGAGAGGAAATATCGAAGAACCACCTAAAATGACGGTTACATTCGTAAAAACCAAAGCCAGAGTTTGGAATAGTTTAAATACTTACAGTGTTGGCTAATAACCGGTCATCGAAACTATGTCTTCTTGGCACGACAGGGATGTGAAACTTGTGTGGTCCATGTGATTTGCCACGACCTAGAGGAATAAAAAGAATAGAGAACTTAGAGACAATGATCTATACACGCTGATCTTGTACACAGGAGGTGATGTCATGTTGTTAGAGTGTCATCATTGTCGTCCATGCTCTCGATATTCGTTCTGTATGCATAGATAAATTAAACACATCACGCCAAGACTTGAATGGACTATAAGCAAGTGTAGTCAAATGATAATCCTCTCACCAAAGTCCGAATACTCATTTACTAACTTTTTATATACATTGGAAAAATGTTTTGTTCATCGGAGGCCATGAGGACTTACTCAAGTTATTTGCTTCCAAGCTATTCGAAATAAGTTTGATTTTCTCGACTTTAGCTTCTTTCCACTGCACAACAAGGCAATCGCCAATTTTCCCAGGCATTTAGACAAATCAGGAACAAATATACCGCAAAACAACTGTTTAGCGTTTGGACTCCTTTCTTCGTAACAAAAACAATACCGCTATCTTAAGTTAATCAAGTAAGATTACACCTTTGTAAACATCTTGGAAAACTTCGATAATTATTTGCACAAGGTAAGCTTGTGTTATGAGACTCGTGTTGGAACGAAGAAGACTCGATGTTAGAACATTCCCAAGACCGTTGGATGATTACTTTGTGCTGTCAACATGTGGCAGTTCCTTAAAATAATTCATGTTACACATCATAAGAGCACCCTGTCGAGAGGATGGGAGGAGAGGGAGGGGCTATTTAGTCACTTTGGATAATTGAACATCAATTCTTATGTCACAACGCAATAGAGTGCATAACCATGTATTCGTGAAAAAATTAACTAACACAATTTTACAAATTAGTGCAGAGTTTAAACTCATTGCAAGCAAAAATATAGAATAAATGGTTTAAAATAAATCACTTATGGTTGAATGGCACTGTCACTTTTAAGGATAACTTGATTTAACTGCAAGTAACTTTAATAAATGGACAATATGTAGTAGCTAAAAATATTGGGAATATTTTACCAATAAGAAAAGGAACACTGCCCAACATCGTTCAGCATCTTTCTCCCATATGCGAATATTTATGCAAGGATATTTGGATTGAAATAACACTAGCATAACACGAGTGGATCAGCATAGGTTTGTTTAGTCAGCCATGCCTAATTATAGTGCCTCAGTGTTTGTGATGGGAATATTAATGTCACTACACGAAAACAAATAAAAAATGCTAAGTTATTTTAACAGGGATTAAGTCCGAATCAACCAGAGGGAATGTTGTCACGAACATCACGATACCAAGAAAATTGTACAAATATGTACTTACCTGTTTTTCTTAAACAAACTATATCATATAGTGCATTATTTTTTATAGACTATGGCAAAACGTTTATCAAATGACTTCTGAATACAAGAGAGAAATCCGCATATCAAAAAAAAACACATAATAATAAATGAGTAGAGGTCAGTAAAATGAGATGCAAAGGAGTTTTCGTTCATTGTTACTAGGCAAGGACTTCAATGATGAAGTCAGTCTCGTAAAGCAATATTATATGAGTTGCCGACGAGTGAACGATAAAAATCAAGTTTAAATAACAACTACAAAATTATAACTCTAGAAAATCAGGCAATTATAAAATAAACCAGTCAATCAATTGAGATACTGTATTCCTAAGGTTTTACCTTTGGACCGCTTTCCAAACGACCAATTCTTCATTTCGCTTGAAAGCCTAACAATATAACGAACCACTTTTGCTTTCAAAACCAGAAAAATAAACTGTTCCAGCAGCACGATAGATATCCGATGAAGAACAAACGAAAATTTTCTCAGCGATTTTTCTAAAATAATTTGTTAATTTATCTTTAAATAAAAGCCATGTTTTGTCGTTCTTGCTTAAAGTCGACGGGATGATATAAGCACCGTGTATGGCTTTGAGTGCATGTCAGATGGATAAGTAAGAGAACATCAATATTCATGCACCAATATGCTTATTCCGTTTGATATCCGAGTGGATCAAAAACTCGGAAGTTTTGAGCAGCACAAAGGGATATTAATCCATACGTGACACGCAGGAAGAAATACATTTTTTTCTAGTATATAGTCACATCGTGTAAAAAAGAAACTTTTGATTAAATACAGACGTTAATATAGAAATAAAACTCTGAATAAAATAATCGATGAATACGCGACCAAGCCAAGTCAAAATAAAGCTCTAACGAGACAGGTAACAGCAGCTCTGTCATTTTTCCGATAATTGACAATTTGAAGGATGGTTTTCAGACTGTGACAAATGTGTTTTTTATAGCATCTTAAGAAAATAACTTTAATTTCATAACTTTTCTTAATTTAATGTAGTCGTTAGCACAAATTCTTTTGTTTCTTTGCTCTTTGCAATTAATGGTAATATGAAAGTGAAAATTCTTCCCTTTAACTATTCTGCTGCGACGCCAGAAAGTCTGAACTAAGTCATTACGACGACCAGAAAATGAAAAAGGGACTGGCTGACTTGATCCGGCGGAATAAGGGAAATTAAAACTAAAGCCTAAAAGTGCACATAATTCCTTCAGTAAGAGGGTAACAGCTGGCCTTGCTTTCATTACATACAATACACATAAAGACAACGTTAGCCCAGAGATATCTAAGTCCTCTTTCGCTATAAACATAGGAAACCCACTGCTATTAATTATGAACAGAGCTATTTATACCACAGGAATCCCACTCTCTGAAAAAAATACCATTTTTTTCTATGAACTTTTACGTTAATTTGTATACAATTTCGGTTTTTAATAAGTAGTTAAATATTGTGAAGCCAGTTGACGGAGGGATGACAAAAGCGGCACCACAACAGGTATTTGAGTGCCCTCGACACACCTTAAAAAGTACTCAATATGAAAACCGATGGCATCAAAAAGATAAGGTTACCGTCCATGAAAAAAAAAAAAAAAAAAGAAATTGAAATGTAATCAAAGAAACAAAGCCATCTGTTAAAGGCATGTGCTACGAAAATCAAATTTCCCTGCTCCTTGTTGACTAATATATTGCGGAGATAGGTATCGAAGCTTATTGAAATAATAATAGAAACTCAGAAGTTATGAGTTAGACCTAATATGACTGTAAGATAACCGATCAGCTAGCCGGGCTATCTGTTAATCTTAATTAAAATACAGAGCTAGGGGTTATTATCATCACACTGTGTTGTATTGTATTTGCCTGTGGCTGGTAATTTTTGTAATTTTTCTCGCGTGGTTAAGGCGGCTACACAGTATCATGAACTACACGAAACCTGATTTTTATTTCAAAATAAATTACAGTAAATACAATAAAATACTATTTCTTTTCTTTTTCTTTTTCTTTTTCTTTTTTGGCCATGATTTACAATTGTGATTAGAGTCATAATAGGGAAGCAAATGATGACCTCGAAGGAAACTGAAAGTTAATTCGCGTAGTGTATTGACGGAAGGAAATAAATAACCTCACAAGTGGAATCACTCAACATTTTCAATTCAAATCTGAATTCAAATCAAAAGATGACAAGAGACTATAATCATGTGTATGTAGTATGACATGGAACTAAATCATCAACAGTCAACTGAAATATCACAAATCACCAGAGACAATTTCAATGCGAATAATAATCAAAGAAACTTACCATGACTTTTAATTTTTGCCATCGCCTTCTCCTTCTTCTCTCGTTCCTTATTCTTATCTCTTTCTCTTCGTTCGATTCTGTCTTTATCGTCTCTGACGGTGGACTGGTTCTTGGACAACAAATCTGACGCCTGCGTCAGCGAATGTAGTACATCTTGGGTGACAACAAAATTCGAATCGTGTTTGGTTTCTGCTGTAGCACTTAAAAGGCGCGCGGTTTGATCGACCACAGAATCGGTCGGTTCCTCGCTGGCACTTAATTTTAACTTCGTTATACGGGCTCCTTTTAAGTGTGGGTATTTATGGGTACGATTGTCCCCTGAGGATCTTCCCCTTTGTTCTTCTCCATCCTGCGGGAAACTAGTCGACTTGGTGGTTCTGTCAAACGTGGGCTTGACCTCTTTGGTATCAGTCCTACTAAGATCCCGCGAACCTGCCCCTGCCCTTAAGTCCTCATCTGATGAGTCGCTATCATTCGGTTGCCTGGAGACGTAGCGATGTTTGCGACTTGATTTATACCTAGGAAGAGTTGATGCTTTTTCGTCTGATAAACCAGAACCTCCTGAACTGGACAATTTTATCTTTCTTTCGGATCTTACCACAGGTTTTACAATACGAGCTTCGGGTGTTCTCGGGATGGGGGGTCGCTCTGTTGGTTCTAGTCTCTCACTTCGTTTTCGCCTACTGTGACGCCGTTGAACTGGTTCACTAGTATCTTTAGTCCTTGATGAAGTAGCGTACACTTCATCACCAGATTTAGACCTTCCCGTTAAATCATTCTGCGATGACACGTGTTTACTTCTAGAAACTTTTTCAACCGCATTCACTTGCGCCTTGCTGACATCTGCAGGCGTACTACGGCTTTTAGCATGGTAGATCTTTAACCCTTCCACCCCTTCATTCCCTAAAGCATGTCTCTGGCTTTCTAGTCGCTCAATAACGTTATTTCTTTGAGCTAACCGTGCACCATACTCCTTGGTCTTCGTCGTGCTTTCGCGGATAACTTCTGTGTTCCCGCGAGACACTTCGACAACAGTTTGGATCCTTCCCTCTGTACCACCGAGGTCTTTCTCCGCCTGTTGTAACTCCTCCAGTATCAGTTGTACCTGGAGCTCCTCATGGGACAACGCCCTTGCCATTTCGCTCTTTATTTCATGCGCGACAATCGTCGGTGTCATGTTACCCTCCTTTCTGACTTGTTCTTGTTCGTTTTCATGCCTGTTAAGGGATTCTGAAGACCTTTCTCGTTGTCTTAGTTTAAGATCTTCAGTGGATCCTCTTGGACTTTTTCGGCCGCTTTTTCTAAGGTTGGAGGTTCTATCAAACTGACCATAATCGTACCTTGGTGAGTCAGTCACGTTGGGCGTCTTGAAACCAAAGGCCTTTTCAATCTTATCCATTGTCTCAGTCATAGACGCCTCGTTGAGTTCTTCATTCTCGTGCGTATACGTGCTAGTTGTGGTCACAACAGCACCAAGTGTAGTCTCCTTATAAGGAACTTTTTTATTCTCGCCATTGCTTTTCTCCTTTAGGTTGTCTTTAGGGGTGTCGTACGCAAATCGTTGATGTGAATCATAGTTATTCTCGCCATTTCTTACTGACGATGGATCCAATACTATAGCCTCGCCATCTAAAACGTCATGATCGTTCAATACATTTCGTCGATGACGATCTGAACGCTGCGAGGTGCTGCCGAATAAAGGCGTCTCTGGGGGCTTCGGGCTGACACCTGGCGACTGAGGCCCACTTGCTATAACATAGAGTGTCCCTTTAGAAGTAGGAGCTTTTAAGGTGACTCCCACAGAACTAGGTACGGGATTCCTTTCCTTCTCCACGACCGGCGAAACTCCACTCCACTTCGGCCTTGGAGGATTCAAATTCTCATACGAACTAGATGAGCCCTGTGATCCGTGGTTAATTGGGGTCCTGAAATCATTTTCGTTGCCAGGTGTCACCGTGATTTTGTAGGCAGCACCGTACGAAGGGGTGTGGGCACGCCCATCGTCGTTGAGAGTCGAGGAACTTCCAGTGACGGACGATATCGAGCTGTTGGTCGAACGGGTATCCTCACGTGATCGGTGAGGTTTTAGGTTTGAAATGATGCTAGAACTGGAACCAAAAAAATGGAATATTAGTTTTAGCCTCGACAATCTCAAATAAAACAGCATGCTCTGACAGAAATTGAGACTATAAAAAATAGCGTCCACAATGGTTACTGAAAATTTGTCAGCAATAGAGGCATTGCACCATGCATCACGTGATGGTAGCCATAACATGAGGCAGAATTAATCCGGTCTATTCTGATTAACATCAGAAAGAATGTAATTATCCAAGGGTAATGTTGTGCCTCCTGTCATGGCTGCCATCAAGGGATGATACAAAGCTCCAATACAGTCCGTTTTCAATCTTGTAAAATACTTCTGCTTTTTTGACTACAGACTCATTTAGTTCGGGTCAAGGTTAGCGTAAACATTGTAAACGAATATTAGCGGTAAGCAACAGTAAAACAAAAATGCACGCTGACTTTGAGTACACAAACACTTTGAAATTATGCGGGTCTTCACGAAAACGCAAAGAAATATTCTGCACACAATCGAACACTACACCTAACCAATGAAGAATTGGAAACTAGATCATTTAAAAGATTTTAAGCTCACCTTCCGTCCGTCTCCATTTCGTCACCCGATCTCTTAGACTGACTTTTTGGCGCCACTCTTGGAGGAGCCGTGAGATAATAGGCCGAATGATCACGTGATTCGTGATCATCTCCTACGGACGTGGCGCTGCCACCATATGACGAGATGGTACTCGTAGAAGATCTGGCCGACCACCAGTAATGTTGATTGGAAGCCTGAACACCTCTAAAATAAGATTAAATAGAAAATGCATTAGTCATTTGTTTTTCATATATATTCAAAACAAACGTTATTGCTTTGCGAGAGGAACACACCTTAGGCCCTAGTTCCATGGTCAAGATAGAAATGTCTTAAATTTTTTTTTTTTTTTTTTAACAAAACACCTTACTGGGGAGGACGAAACAAATGTTACAAGGCGGGTTTTAAGTCTTACTCTTAGCTAACTTCCTGTCATTCTTGTTCAATTCAGGAGTATCCGTGGGGATCTTCTCCCTCTAAATGCTAACTGAAAATAAGTGAGGGATTAACTCAAGGTCTTTAACCTAAACAGCAAAAGGTCAACAGAATAAATCGAATCCCTGTCGTCTCCGGTTTTTCCTCCCTCCTCTCAATAGCGGCTGTCAGAGGTGTTAAATTGCTTTCAATTCAACACCGCCGAGTTGCGCTATTGATGTACTTGCGGTGGTCAATAGCAATAACAGTGTTCAAGACTCAGGATTTGCAGCTGCATAAGTTGCTTCATATGCTGCGAGGATCAGCTCAATTTGATAAAATAAAATAATATAATATAAAATAATATAAAATAATCATCATCATCACTCACTTTCTGGGTTTCCCACTGGGAAGTGGAGATACGACAACTACTGTCACCGAACCAGGTTTTCTCAGAATCTCAATCATCTGTTCGTGGGTTAACGTGGCCATTATCAGCCCATTGATCTGAAATTACATTTACAGGTTAGCCAGCATCAAACAGTCATAACACTTAAACAGGGGCAGGGAGGAATATACTGATACTTTGTTTCATTTTTTTGTAGAAGACAACAGTTTTATCTCTGGTGTATCATAATAACAAGGGTTGTAAAGGTAGTGGTAATAATTGATATAAGATGATGAAAACTCCAATAATAGTGGTGATAGTGATAATGATCATTATTATGGCTATAATAATTGTGGTAGTGTTATGGTGATATATTGATGATGATGATGATGATGATGGCAATAATAATAACGATAACAATGGTATTAGTAGTTGTGGTACTAAAGGGGGTGGTGAGATAATGTAATAATGGTGATGATGATGAAATGATGCTAATGTTAATGACGGTGGGGTGATAGAAATGATGATGGTGATGATGATGATAGTGATGATGACGATGATGGCAATAATAATAACGATAAAAATGGTAGTAGTAATTGTGTTACTAAAGGTGGTGGTGAGTTGATAATGTAATGATCTTGATGATGATGATAGTGATGATGCTGATGATGACAATAAAAACAATAACACAATGATAGAATACCTCTACTAATCTACACCCGTGTCTCAGCCCAGCTTGCCAGGCATAGCCGCCAGGTTCAACATCAGCCACCAAACCTTCATACTGTACGTGAAAACCAAGTTGACCATGAACGTTACGACGAAGCGTTATCGTCTGCGTCTGCAACGAAAAGTTACTTTATCACGTTAACAATAATCAGAGAACGCGGAGAGAAAGAGCTGAGGGTCGGAGCTTTATCCTCCACAATTTTTTCCTCTTTTAGAATTATACACACTAGTCTTCTATATTTTCATATCTCCCCCCCCCCCCCCCCCCACCCTTATAAACACGCACACATGCACTTTCGATAGTTAACCGTGATGCTTCATAATACGTGACATGAAGTTTACCACAAGAGCGCCGATAATTTATGATCGCCCGGCGTTAAGATTTTGATTTGTCTGTAAGAATTGATGAAAAAATATTTGTTAAAAAAGATCAAATTAATATTCATAGTTCGTTACCTGGCAACCAATAGTCACAGCCTCTAGTCTACGAACAATCTCAGGCAGATCATCAGAATCTGAGGTTGGGATGTTGAGGACCAGGCAGTCACCACCACCATAAAACACTTTGATGCTAAGAAAAGAAAAAACACAGTCAAAATGAGTTATATAAAAGCTGAAATTATGTTCTGCCACTGGTAACGTTTTACACTGGTTTTCATAGACCAGTTTCCGTAAGACCGTGAAAAGCTCACGGCACGAACACGGTCGTGTCACGGCTTGGCATACGCGAGCCCAATCACATTACACGATAATTTGCTCTTCAATCCCGAAACACGGCATAAACACGGCGCGGATACAGTCACACCAAGGTCACGGCTTTGCCAGTCCAATCACAATGCACGAAATAATCTCCGAATCAAAATTCTATAAAACATCACGGTCGCAGTAAGGCACACATACGGCACCGACTTTTTTACAGTCAGACGAAAACTTCTCTAACTTGATTACGCAATCATTACTGCTCAATGCGTCTGGGTTTTTGGCGTTGGTCAAGCAATCATAAAATACCAACTCCAGCCGTTCGAAATTTAATTGACTTAAGACAAAAACATAGGTATGGACTAAATGCTAACAGGTTGTCTGGGCTGCTGAATTATCATTTGAAATTGGGTATGAAGCAATTTGGAATGAGATTTTCAAGGCCAAATTATTGGTCCTGCATAAAGATGATGGTTGCCTTAGTAACTCCCCACCCCCTCACTAAGGCCCTTTTTTATAAGATAAATGCCGATCATTTTGTCAAATTGTTTTTATGATCAAATTTAGACTTTTGACAACATTTTAGCAAAATCCCAATGTTTATGAACATTGAAGCCTCCAAGCACTGAACACAATATGTAATAGCACAGGAATTTGCATTGAACTGTTTTATATGTATATCATTAATTACCTCGACGACAATGACGTCCATCCTATAATGGCCTTGGTAGGTACGCTGAATAATGCCTCCTGGATAGAAAACCACAAGTGCAACCACGTTATGATACTAATACAAAGACCAAATACAAGGGTGCGGTGAAGGTCAGTTTTGATTCAGAGGGAGGAGTTGAAACGTGAAAACCACAAGTACAACCACGTTATGGTGTCATAAAAGGCCAGTCACAATATGCGGCTTACGTTATGATCCGAGCGAAGGATCGAAACACCAAACAAATAACTATCTTGTTTCTCGTATTTGTCAATACAGGTTATAGTAGCATGGTTTTGATCGAAACACCAAACAAAGAACTATCTTATTTCTCGTACTTGTCAATTCAGGTTATACTTGCGTGGTTTAGTATGTATGGAAACACACGGTAATGACATACAGCACGTAAACGGTACTACTTGCTAGACTCTAGACCTCTTCGGCTTGGGGTAATGTTTTCCCATTTCAGACCACGTGCCATTCCCTTGAGAATAAGATTATTTGTTTGAGCTGTATCCATATTCATGTATCTTCTCATGTGCAACTGAGCGTAAACTTTAAACAAAGAAATGATACTCTAGGGAATGACATGTGGTCTGAAATGGGAAAACATAACGTCAGAGCCGAAGAGGTCTATTGAAATGGCTTCACAACATTTTCGTATGGGTTGTCCAATCACAAACGTAGATGCAGTTAAAGTTACGGTAGACAAGAACAGACGGCTAGAATGCCTTAAGGTACGGAAATGCCAATTTTCAATTTCGTACCATCATCATAACCGTGCCGTGTCCCGCGATTTTCCAATCAAATCTATTTTAACATTGGATTATTATAACATTCCCTAGGGTATCATTTCTTTGTTTGACGGCTGTGCATGAAATGACACATGAATGTAGATACAACACGAACGAAAAATCTTATACACAAGAAAATGACAAGTGGTCTGAAACGGCAAAATATTACGCCCAAGATGAAAAGGTCTATTAGTAGGTGCGTGGACAATATAATACAATCCGAACATGAACGAGAGATAAACGAATATCCTATCTTAAATTCCACGTTGAATAACATTAGGAAGTGCGATACAGTGTTACGTAAAAATGCACGAGGAGAAAACTTATTGCTGACCATAATGTGGCTTTTGTGGGTCTTGGAAGGTTTTTTTAACAGCAGCACAAGGTCGTAGCCATCAATTGGACAATGGTCCGGTTTAAAAAAGATGGTCCTATAGACCAAATTCAAAACTCGCACCGATGTGAGGCTTAAGTTGCGAACAAAGGAATCTGGCTTGATTCGTGACTTTTGAATCACGCCAGATTACTTTGAGTCACGCAGATCCCTTTGTTCACAACTTAAGCCTCACATCGGTGCGAGTTTTGAATTTAGTCTATGTTTTTATTTTTGTCATAAATATTTTTTACGAGGGAAAAAATTGTTCTGAAGGTAAAACGTGTTGCGGTTAAAACCTGATCAGCCGTACTGGTGGCTACGGCCTGCACAAGTTCACGATACAGCTTTCAACACTTGACCATCGAAAACATGAGGTAGTTTTCAGGGATATACGCACCTTGCTCGATGAATCAACAAGAACTAGCGTATCTGAAGATATTGCCATAATACAATCAATCATGGTGGAGTTTCTGTAATCTTCAACCTGTAAGAAAGAAATACATCACGAATTTAAATAATGCATGCTATTGATGCTTTTCGCTGCCGCCATGTTGGATGGATTTAACAAAAGATTTGTCATTAGTCTCGTTTGTCATATCATCCAACATGGCCGCTATCCATGTCTCTCGCCATCCCAATCTCTTGGGAATAATCGAAAACCAGCTATGCGTTGTTAAAATCAAAAGACTGCAGCAAATCGATGACATTAGTTTTGCAAAGAAAATCGTGAAATTCGTGAATTCTAAGGAATCAAAAATTTTAATATGAAAGAATTTTAAAAACTATTATGGTATAGAGTCGGGGGTAAAACGTCATCTCGCTTCAGGCTTATTATGCATGCGACATAAAGTTTGAAAGCGATGGAAAAATGATAAAACATCTATGACGTAGAACAGATTAATGGTATTTTGAATATTTCAATATTGAACTAGTTGTAAACATTGGAGGCAATAAATGAAGGTTATTATAAGAGATACTTCTTTAAATGCACGCCCTCAAAGACTACTTAACCCAAGTAAGTAAAGACTTCGCCCTAAACCCCAGCACTCTTTTGTTAAAAACCAATCATGCGGGAAGCATTGGTATTAACAGGGAAGAGCGAGGCTGAATTCAAAACCTGGACTTGGTTGGTTTTTAAAACAGCGGCCCTCGGTCTTGAATTTCAACGCAAACCCTCGCCCTAGCGTTTTAACCTTTATTTATAATCTGGCATTACCTGAACACTCCAGACTAGCCCTCCTCGAACAACTCGCTCAGGACAAATGGGAGGATGGACTTTTTCTTTCTTTTTCCCTGATAAAGAGAATTTTCCTACAAAACGAATAGCAAAAGGAGTGGTTAGATGAGTTGTTTTATTTTTACAAAAAGTAGGTGTTTTGAAATATGAAGAAGACATGCATGTAAAAATGTTTAAAAAAATAAATATGAGCTCCATTTCTAACTTACCAAATGATGACTTGCTTGCCCCAGACTCTAGGGTTGTATTTGTCAAATAGTTTGTAGCCAAATCCTTAAGGTATTCATGTCTTGTGCGAGTTGCCATGGTGCTGAATTTCTCTGATTTGTGTGCTGCATTCTCAGCATTAATTACTGAAAATAAAAACAAAAGATTTATTCATCTCAAGCTATATTTTATTAAATCAGGGCTTGAAAAAGAATTTTTTTTCAGCCTGCCATAATAAAGGAGCATGGTAAAAGGAGGTCAATTTCAGTAAATTTTGCATGTCATTTTATCCTTCATTTGGCAGTGCATCGTTATTTGTGCATGCAAAACCTGAAAGTTGGCCTGCCATAGGGTCATTGGCAGACCGCTATTTCAAGCCCTGTTAAATAATAGCAATTAACACGATGATTGGCCAATACAAGGCATTTCTACTGATTGAAACTTGTTATGGCTTATCACCACTCCAAGTACAGTAGTCACACAGCTCAAAGAGGTCAAATTTAAAACTATATACATTACTATACAGTCTACGAATGACCCTGCCTCACAGCTCTAACCAGTTTGAATTTTCTTATTCTGTATTAAAATGTGCTGCCATTTTCTTTGATGGAACCAGAATAAACTACAATCTTCAGAAGTTAGAAATTATGCATTTTTGGCTACTCGTAAAAATTATGTTTTTAGCATTTCTGAGTTAACAGCTCACACTATTTGATTTGAGAAGGACTGTAAAATATTTGGCCCCAAACAAAACGTTTGAGACAACATTTTAACCATTTGAGTTCAGGGAACCTGGATGTAGAAGAATGGTGCAATCTAATGTCTTATTTCTTGCTTACTCTTGGTCAGAAGGAAGTTGGCGAATGCCTTTTGCTTTCCAAACTTTGACGATGCCGGTATAGGTGGACCAAATGGAGGGACATCTTTAGATCTACTTACAGACACTCTAGGATATAAAAGATAAGAGAACGTCAGCTTTACATTTGCTGGCTAAATAGCCATTGGAAGACATGATGCACAGGCATGCATGCAAATGTTCCAAACTACTGCTTAGCCACCATTAGCTTCTTAATTTTTGAAGTCGATTTTGTCCTCAGATAGTGTTGTTGGTATAAAACACATGACATAAAATCTATATGCAGATACTTGTCATTATTATTAGCAAGCATGTACAATACTCCAAGCTACTGCTACATAGCATATACCCCAGACATACAAACGTCTGTAAATTTGTTAATTTTCAACTTGGGTTTTCTCGGCCGATATAACACCTTATATGATAATGAATCTTTGTGTGGTGCTCTTTCCAGAGCTGGTATTGGTTTTTCTCTCAGCTTAATTTTTTCACCATTTTGGCAAGGGGTCTATCGAATGCTTTGTGTTTGACCAATGAACCTATGTATGGTAAGTGTTACAGTAAATATCTCAATTCTCCTCTAAGAATCTTACTTGTAATATGTTGAATCACTGCATGGATTATATACCCGAACAACAATAAAAACATGCTGGAAGTGTGAGCGAACATTTTTAGGAGTAAATGGCAAAGCTCCAGGTTCTTGGAAAACTATTGTGACAATGTCATTACCAATGTGTCGTTTTCTTAAAAGCTGCAAGGAAAATAAAAATAACAGGTGAAAAATGAATTACATGAACACCTTTTACATGGAGCACACTCTTTGATGTAGGGTTATCAGAAAAAATCTGGACCGTAAAATGGTGGTCGGTAGATTATTTAGTCATTACCTGTTGTTTATTATTTGGTGTCCATGGCAACAATGTTGAAACATGGAGCATAATTTCTCTATTATGAAAGGTGGTATAAACTGAATATTCTCCTGTTGAGTCATCTGAAAACAAATAAAACAAATTAAATGGGTGCAAAAATTGTTTCTTTACAAGAATACATGAGGGCTGGTATACATTTTATAAATTTACATAAACCTCATGTACTGTAAGGATTAAAACTAACAGCAGGGGCTTCATTATGGGTCAGGGATCTGAGAATGCTCATGGAAAATAAGCAAATTTCTCTGGCTTATAAAACTACCATTTACATGAGTGTATAACTTAGTAATCCATAAAATGTTCACTTCTCTGGCAAGATTTCATTTCAAAACTTAATGAAACCCCTGCAACAGCATGTCAACCAGTAACAGAGCCCTTCATTAGCCATTAGGTAGTAATCTATCACTTACTTCTGTTATCAAGCTGTGCTCTGTACCCAGTAAATCCTTTCAGCCTAACTTTCTTGCCAATCAAATCTAGAAATTCCTCAAAGGCTGGACCAGATTCTTCTGTTGTTAAAAAAAAATAACAGATATATTTCTAGGCAAACTTAAAGGGATATACAATTTACCTTATCAAATATATACAGAAATGCCAGGAGGGGGATGCAGGAAACACAAATGAAGAAATATTAGAGATATTATATTAATGCATCATAATTTTTTCCCTTCGAAAAACATTAGAGTATGGCATAAGGGAGATGTCCAGTAAACTGCAGGACATACCCTGGATCTTCCGAGGCTGTGCCAACAAACAACAACTGCTGCTTAGTCATGTGTCAGGGGGGGGGGGGGGCACTCCCCTATATTCCTCAAATAATTATGGGTACATGCCGTCAAACAGGTTATGGTTTTCAGTGATTCTACTCTTGACAGGGTATATAAAATCCAATTGCTCTCTTACATATGAAATCAAGTTTTTTCTCACTGGAACAGGGTATCTATTTTTGCAACTACCAGAACATTTTTTACGACTATTTACTCTGGAACAGGGCATGGTTTTCAGCAAATTTACTCTGGAACAGGGTATGAATTTCAGCTATTTTACTCTGGAACAGTTTCAGGGTCCAGTGGGTTGGGTGGCACATCCCTACCCTAAATGGGCAAGAGTACCACCCCCCCTCCCCAGGTCTGGGCTGTACTGTACCATCATTATAACAATACTTACGATTATTGTACATTTCTTCCTCTGTGGACTGACCAGCTCTACAGTATAAGACCCCAACTTTATACTGATTTGTCATCTAAATTAATGTCAAATAGATTAATCACACTACACTGATTAATCAAGGATTATAAAATAATAGGGATAAAATGTGCGCTGTGATTAATCGAAAATCATGTTTGATGACAGTATCAAAACACACTATTGTCATTTTAGCATGCGCGAGTATTGCAACTGTCAGATTTTAATCTATCGCGCGCGCTCAGTGGTCAGTTTGAATAAGACGGTACGCTCTGCCCCCTGTATCTTGATAATGTAACAGAGGAAAAGATACAAACCAAACCACGAAATGATCATAATTTGCAAAATGGAATATAACAAATTCAAAACACTGTAGTCTGCATCACAAGATCAAAAGAATAAAATAATTTTTGATGTATGCTTTCTTACCCCTTGTTCATCAAGTTTCATCAGCATTTCTGGTATCTAAGAGAAACAACATTTAGATTCATTATGATTCTACAAAATTAGTCATTTCAGAAAGAAAAATTAAATATATTTCAAGTAATAAATGGTTGATAGAACTACAATGTTTTGTAGTTATTTTGAAATTGTTCTGGATGCAGAGCTAAGAATAATGGCTGGTCACAAGACAATGTTCAGTGAGAACTGGAACTTGTCCAGAGTCTCAAAAATCTGTGCCTGTCCTTCATCTTTACCAGTAACATTTCAAGAGCCGACAACATATATGAACGAGCTAAATCTAATTTCCATGGTCACCATAACTTCAACTTTTAACCATTATTTAGCCCTAATATGAGCACATAAGAATGTTAAGGACAAGCTAAAGAATGGGAGAAAAAAAGCCACAATAAATTGTAGATTAATGATTAAAACATTTTGTGGTCTTTGAAATTAAGTATAAAAGCCATTTTAATTCCTCAGGAGTATTTTGAATTAATATGGGAGACAGGATCGGGTCATACTGAGTACAAATAACACTACCTCAGGACAAAAACGTTTTGACAAAATTAGGATTTCAAGCTAATAAATTGCCCTATTTCACTATGACGTCACTGCTTGTTTATGTGGGGGACAGAATCGCCAAATCCAATAGAAAATTAAATAAAATTTGCTCCTAGCGAAACAGTTTAATCTAAAATGGCCTGGTTTTCAGATATAATATGTGTTAATATGTACTAAAAAATATTCTGAGCGTTTGCTGGCTATTCTACTTCTTTTCCTGGATTGATATGGGTTTTAGAACAATTTTCGTTGAATTTGAGTTGATTTGACCCCCTCCAACGACCATGATCCTTTGCGTTTAAACAATAGATTGTTTTGAAGTGACGTCATAGTGAAATAGGGCAATTGAAATTTATGATTTTGTAATGTATCATTAACCTTTTTCAATTAAAACTTTATCAAGGTATTTGAACTCCTATGGTAGACATTAAAGGTTTTGGACTCTACAGTCAGTACCAATATTACACTATACCACATCAAACAAAAACAGTCGTTTAAAAAAACATGGCTATACAGTGTAAATCATTCAATGATTTATTAATAATGTATTGCGGATATCAAAATATACCTTGATTCCAGGATGGCCTAATCGGAGACATGAAAGCTGTATTTCAGGAGCAACGTATTCTAAAATATCTTTAGCAGGAAGAGCTCTTGCAGTGCCATGCCGTGACGTAGACGGGATAGCCTCTTCTAAAAGATTGCCTCTTAAAGTAGTGAGCTGCATATGAATTATATAAATTAATATATAAACAAAACAACAACATTAATACTTTATGAACTAGAATTTTTATCAAATTATAACATAACAAATCAAATAATAACAACATTTTCAAGAGCTTTCCAACTTACTGTACAAATATGTTAATATCTTTTTTTTTTTACAAAGTTATCCAACTATAATAGAGGATGAAAACAAAGTATTACAGCTTAAGCCATGCAAGAAGCAGGCCCGGCTCAGTTGGTTAGTGAGCGACCTTCAGCGCTTGAGTTTCAGAGTTTGATCCTTAGGATCTCCACGTCTGTTTCCACTTCTCTCTAATCCGTGTAGCTTCAGCTTTAAATACTCTTAAAACAGAGCACTGATGGAGAGAGGGGGTAAAGTACGCACCGTCGGCTTCCATTGATAGCAGTTGACTTTCAACTGAAGGAACTACCAACGCTAAATATAGGTACTTTACTTTACTTTTACTTTTGCAATAAAGCCAAGCCTATAGATCTGATCATATATCTGACAAAGAGCTTACAGATGTAGATGATATCTTTCTTGAGTACTATTGCTTTCCTATCAAAGCAAGCCTATCAAAGATATTGATAACATTACCTCAGAGGTTCTAATAATAATGCGGTATTGATACTGTGTTCCTTGGCCATCGGTATCATTTTTCACCAAGGAAGTGTTTTCATCGATTTTTTCTCTTTTCAAAGAAATGGCTACAGGACCAAGCCTCTCATCCATTCCAAGATATGTCAGATGTTCTACACACATAAAAAGAGGAACTTAGAAAAAGTTGTGTAGTGCAATTATACACCTATTTCGAAAATCATTGTCGCACCAAGAGCCTCAAGTAACAAGCCAAGGCTCCAGAGAGGTACTATCAATTATAATTTATTTATTCTTGGTTCATGCAAGTGGCTATAGCTCTCCACTAATTATCATCTCAAGCAGCCTTGCTTGGAGCAATTTGTGAAGTCAATAAATGAAAATGCACCATGAATAAACTAATTACAGCTAAAAGTACCAGCGTTCTCTACAGTCTTGGCTTGTTGCTTGAGGCTTTTGGTGCAACAGCAATTTCTGAAATAGGTGTATATACACAAGTGTACAAGTGTACATATGTACAATATACAACTCACATCTACGAAGGTTGGCATAATATCAAAAATTTAACACTTTAACCTTTTCTTCTACATCTAAAAGCAACTACAACTAAACCTTTAATAAAAGTTGGTACACCTTCAGAATACCATGCAAGTCATATACATCATATCTTAATAGCAATGGCTTAATTCTGTCATATTGATATTTAAAATGTTGTACATGTGGCTTGTAACTGCAAAGAGTTTAAACAACTGCACTCATATGATCTGCAGGGTACTCTTTAGGTGCAGTAATAAGGGCAACAAAATCGCACAACGTATTTGCCTTGCAAGCTGCATAGCAAATCTTACTACTAATACCGCTCTCAAATCTTCATTGTTGCAAAAAGTAGAGAGAGTTTCAACATCTCGTGACTATGAGTTTTGTTTGGCATGGAAAGGTAATACCAGCAACAAGTGCTCTACAACTTGCAAAGGAAAAATGTTGCATATATCAAGCTGCGCAGTTTTGTTGCCTGTATTATTGCACCTAAATTTCAAACTGGATGCACCATATAAACAATAGCACCAAATGATACACAAAGGGTATGCCTACAGGTTTTGCAACCCAACTGATAAGGAGGCTGATTGGTCTAATTACAGTAGCATTAAAAAATATATATAAAATATATTGAATTTTTGTCCACTCTGCATACTACCTAAGATAAATATCAGTAATTCCTTTCTTTGAGTACATTAAATTAATACTTTACATACCTTGTCCAACAAAGAAATTCCTATAGTAGTATGCTCCATGATCAGCATGCTCAAACACCATTTTCCCTTCATCATCTGACCAGCTGCCTCCCTCACCAAGGTATAATGATCCACTTTCTGGCTTTGAATTGTCAAGTATAGTTACTCCTGTACCACTCCTTAGCTTGCCTTGCCGAGCAGAATCATAAGCTGTCAATAAAATGTCTAAGGTTGACCTCCGCTTTACTGCATTTAGCTTAGGATCTTTGGGAGTTGACATGTCATTCGGATTTAGAAATGCAGTATTATCCCTAGTTAAGCTAATTTGTGGATCTAGATCATCTTCTCCACCAAGTTCATTTCTAAAATATGGACAATTATGAACAAGTTCATTGGATTTATTGTCTCCAACGTCAGCTACTTCATCTACATTATCCAGACTTGAATCAGAACCTTTCAAATCAGCACGCTGTGCTGCAGTTATTTTTGCAGATGCTGCAGATGCACCAGAACGAGTATTCCTACGACGCATTCCATCACCATATTTTGCTCTACGCTGAGCTTGGTCCTCGTAATCTAACAACAAGCTCTGACAGTCATAATGAGCTAAGTATTTCCTCGTTGGAAGTGTACTATCACTTGATTCAAATTCCTCTTTGCTGTCATAGCTTTTCTTAATCCTAAAAAATGATGTAGTGTTTGAACGAAGCGAGTTTTTACGTTTTAGAATAGGAGTCTTTTTCTCTATCGTAGGACTTGCCGATGAACCAACAATATGGTTGCTGTGCTCTCGCAAATTCTCTATAAAAGTAGAACCATCTACCCTTTTCCTTGTTGTGCGTTTCTCATTCTTAATGTTCTCTTCAAACCTCTGTACGATAGCGAAGAAGCTTTCTCCAGTAGGAGATCTTGGCTCAGTGACTGACAGTTCATAGGTATGTCTGAGTCTTTCAAAGTTGATCTCACTGGTGTCACTATTGCTTCTTACATGCATTCCTGTAGGTGGTTTGGCTTTGGTTGGGCTGTCACCCCCATATATTGATCCAGTACTCCTCCTTAAATCGTCATCTTTATGGTACATATAACTTTGTCGAAGAGCCTCAATATCATCTTGAGATCTATGACAAGAGAAAATATTTAGTTATATGCAATTACCAATTAACAATACAATGCACAATTACAGTAAAAGCATTTATCTTATTTAGTGTTACTATACTTTACACTGATTCTGCGCTTATACAAAACTCAAATTCCTGGATGTGTACTATGTACCCCTATTTCAAAAAATGTTGTTGGTGGAGGGATCTGAAATCTGAGACCAAAATGAACTACGGCTTGTAAGCTGTAAATTGTCAAATTGTATTTTTAACAAGTAGTTTGTAACAAGACAATATCTATATATGCCAACTTTGATCAATGACGTGCTGGCAAAATAAATTGTTTGGCTAATTGCATTTTGAATATTTAATCAAAAATCACTCAATCCCCACAATTCCACTAGGTCTCAGATTTCAGACTTCCAAAAAACACTTTTTAAAGAAGGTGTATATATACAGTTCATGTACATGTTTGATTTATAATCTAGCAAATATTGTTAAGCGAATAAAATTAGCTGAAAAGCAAGAATTACCTACCAAATTAAGAATTAAAGTATAACATGCATATAAACACCTGGCATACAATAGCTAATTGAACCAAACAAAAATATTTTTCTCAGAAGCTTTCTTCTCTAGACTTTGGTTCCCATTTACAATTAAGACTACTGGGGCTAGTAGAAAGAATTTAGTCTTTACCAGATTAAACTACTCAAAAAAATCTTGAATTTTTCCTTAACCCCTAAATTATTATTCTTGCATCTATAAATACATTTTATTTTTTAATTTTAGGCTTATTTCAATCATATTTGTTTCGCATTCCTTTTTTCTTCAGTTGTTATTTATGGTTTGCTCATTTGTGAAACTATATCGTTTTGTGTGTTTTGAGACATAAATGTTAACATTTGTGGATGCATACTCGAACTATTTATTTGATTGACGGATTGATGGAAGTGTAAATGCCCATTATCATGTCGTAACGGTTGTCTCGATCAATGGAAACAGTGGTAATAGATACTTGTAATGTTTTCAATGCTCTTAAATTTCACTTGTCTAAAAAACTTTCAAAACATCAGTGCTCATACTATTTATAACCCAGTTTACACGAGGTCTTGCAATTTTCTATACAACAGGCCTGTACATGTAATTCTAGATGTGGTTATTCATACAGTTTTTGGCACCAAATTTCTTTTAGTTTTTCATATTCTAGTACACATAGTATATATTATAATATAATTTCAAATAAAGAAACATCATAGTAAAATTTTAGTACCCATACAATTTTAAATAAGCAAGAGTTCCCCCCCCCCCCCCCCCCCCTTCCCGAGTCTCTACTAAATCATTTTACAAAGCCTATATTATTTTAAAGGGAGAAGAATAAGTATTATATAATTTAATTACAACTATAAACATCTTAAGAATGGTGTTTGGTTCAGTGACCATGTATAATACAGGTACATGTACTTGGTATTTGTAGATAAGCATAATAACATTTGTACATGTATAAAAATAATACCATTTTAATAAAAGCAATAATAATATTCAGCTATGCTAGTATCAGAAGAACAAATAATGTGTTCCAGGTATGTTGGATGCCGAGTTTCTTAGCTAACAAATAATATGTGTAGATTGAGGGAGAAATGGCATAGAAGATATGTCTGATCTTGATCATGAGATATCTATCTACACATCTATAACATGTAAACATATCAAAGAGAATTTAGATCTGTACTGAACTACTCCACAAACTATCCCATTAATACTATCATATTATGAGAAAAATCACATCTAATTCATTATCATTAAGAAAAAACAAAAAATTCAGGATAGAATTCCGCTTTGAATTACTTTGAATCGATGCCAGACCTTGTTTACAATACTAAAGATCTGCTCTGTAACACCAAACATTGTCTGGGTTTTAATCTTTGAATTTTTTACAGGGAATGACATTTTCTTGGGTGTTAATATCATCACATTGACAGGGAGGATGTCTGTAGAATGGCTGCCAATAATTGGATGATTGGAAAATTGATACAAAAATTGCTGCAGGTTGTCTATTTTTTTCAATGAAAGTGAAAATGGATAGACACGCACAAATCTCTACATAATCAATACTTCAGTCTCTAGCCAATAAAATTGATAAAAATGTAAAATAAATTCACAGCAGTACAGTAGAGCTTGTGCAGTGGAGTAAAAATAAGATTGGACCTGCATTTGAGTAGTTAACCTATATCAACAGTAATGATCAACTTGAATAGAATAAATTTATGTATTTACCACAACAAAAACTAAGTGAAAGTGATGGTATTCGAAATATCGACCAAAAACTAAACAGGTAGGAGTGGATTTGAATCGAGAACCATTACTGTTACGTGACCAATAAATCTGAAAGAGATTTTTGGCCACTAATTTTACTAATTGAATTTTCATATTTTGAGAGCATAAAAAGGCTATACACGAACGAAGGAGTGGAAAATGGTAGAAATAAAGAAAGATAAGGTATAAATTTGAAACATTTTTTGATGAAAGCACATTTGTTGACTTTCTCTCGCCAGACTGAAGGTGTTCGATAAAGTGTTGACAGAGCAATGGAATACATTTTCAAGCAAGCTCTGGTTCACAACATGAGATCAGTGTATTTTCCAGCAAATAAACTCGATGTTTTTGTGTAATCTGGTTATATCAAAAGCCCACGACACTTAGAAAGCAAAATAATACTGACGCGAATAGTCGATCTCCGCCGTCCTAGAGCAAGAGGACAAATATTTCAAATATTTTTTTAAACAGTCAAATAAAAGGCATTTTTGCGGTGTATCACTGTTATGTATGGATTTTCTAGATTATTTCAAGATTGAATTGCTGCTGGATACTAGAGGTAATTATTCCAAAGTCAGTTTCTAAATCGTTCGACTGATCACAATTACCAACATCGAACAGACAATTTTGCATCAAGATAAACCACAGAGAGTATGAAAGGCATTGAGAATGAATTCTTTATAGTAAACTAAGCAAGATTCGTTACGATTCTCAATCATAAATACCTCATTGGATGCATTGCAAGGGAATTCAATATCCCTAATCGTCTTGAATGGCGTTCAGATAGAAGATTTTCTTTTTGTTGCCATTGGAATCACTATTAGGATTGTTACAAATGAGTTGAGATGACGTGCATACGTGCTATACAATGGGGTTTCCGGCGAAGAGTCATCGATGTATACAAAAGTGCCTCAAGTACTGAAGATTTGCTGGATTTTGGAGTGAAAGGATAGTTTGAAGATATCTTAAGAACAATCACTGACCCATAGATATCTTAAAAATACAAGTACGGCAAACTGGGTCACACATTCACGTATTCAGCATCAGTTATAGTTGGGACCCTCTGTCTCGATAGCCTTCCTCTGCAACCTCGAAGTATGATGCAGTTCTCGAGCAAAAGCTTGACTTTGAATCAGCCCCAAATACAGCAGTGTTATAGAAATTCAGCTAATAATCCTTATTCCGTTCACGATTGGTAGTTAAGGTATTAAGTGAATCAAGAATGTCGTTATTCTGTGAGTCACTTCTCGCTGCAAATGTCAGTCATAGAGAGATGTCGAGAAGTAAATCTAGGCAAACCGCAATCTTACATGACATCCAATGTAGAATTTCCCTGCTGATAGCTCTAAGAAATCCTTGTAATATGTAACACAACACTATGGTGTAGCTTTGTCTACTTGTGCAGGTTCAATAGTAAACAGATTCGAGGAAGAATCGTGCAAAACTCAAAATATTTATGACTGACTTGTGGTCTACTTGTACTCAAAGCGAGGCTTCAATCGATTACTATTACAGTCTTTTTGTCAGAACCTGTACAATTCCGCCGATTACCAAAACCAAAATAAACAGCACCAAATAACGATTTCTACTCAAAACTATCAACCATCCAGCCTTTGTATATTTAGTGTGAGGACAGAAGTTTAAGACTTATGAATTTTAACGATTCTTTTCCGAAGAAAGACACTCGAGCTTCGGCTCCATGCTCGACCTCCAACCTGGCTTTCTTTACAATGACCTTAGGATTAATACTCTAAGCAAGCTTTGAGACTTTCTCGTGTACGAAACAACCCAATCATAGTATGAACCATTGAATAAAGATATCGAATTTCCCCGAAATACTCACAGTTTGAACAAAGAAACCTTATAACACGCTTACCTTGGTGGATAGCTGACTCTTCTTGATGATAATATGGCTTCGTTAGTGTTTTTCGGAGGATTTCGTAAATATGTCGGTGTGGCGTCGTTGGTTTTCCGTGAGCTTCGTCTTTTGAAGCTTCGTCGCATGATATTCGGCATTTCTTTTTAAGCCTTAATCTCTCTATCGACCAACCCATTACAAAGATTAATCATTATCAATAAGTAATTCTAGCCAATTCTTGTACCCGTAAGATAAGATATTTACTTGCGAAATTTTCCCGAAAACATTTGTGAACATTCAAAAGATTGGGAGTGTTTGTATCTGAAATTCCACATACTAATAGCGGAAATGACGTCATGTAATAAGCAAGCTTAGCTAGTTATAAAGCCTTTATATGCTAAAATTTATTCATCTTGTTTTGTATGATCGAATAAGAATTACTAATGTGAAAGGAATTGACGAAATTCCGGTAAGCTTTGTAATATTTAAATTGCCTGCAGTTTATAAAGGTTTCACTAATCCAGTCATAAATACCATTCAGTAAAAAAGCCGTTTTTTGTTCACATTTTTATGGAGTTGATGAAAAATATTGAGTATTCCCAAGAAAAAGCGATAGCATCATCTCAGCATTCAAGTTTCAGAGTTGAGTCATATGTAAATGTGTTACGTAGCGATCAATATATCTTGAAATGCTTCGGCTTTTTTGAAAGAGCGACATCTCATTTTGAAATTGACAAGTGGCCAAAATCATGGTCATAATCACTTAGGGGTAATTCCGATTTTTCTTCACTTCCCTATGGAAACTTGAAGACATGGATTTGATAGGTTGTTCCCCCTTTCACTGAAACGTCATTTCAATCAATCTCATTGACAGACGGTCATCGCAAGTCTTGAATCTGACTGGAATGTTGACGCTCATAAACTAGCTACACTAGTTCTTAGCTAGTTATCTCTGCTCATAAACTAATAGTACTTCTTCTTTCTTGTCCTTTAGTCTTCCTCTTCTTGTTGCATGTTTCACTATGTCTTTAATGGTTAAAATCTTTGACACACAGGCGCCGAGCAAATTAAAATATAACTCACGAACTAGAGTCAAGCCGGGAAAAACATTTCTGCACTTATATAAAATCTTTATTTTAAAATAAACTAGAAAATAAATATGTATACAATCTTTTCCCTACTTGATCAAAAACGTATAGGCATTGCCATTTTTACACAGAGGATTTAAATTTAAATTCAAATTCAAATTTTAGTATTCTACTGCATCACTATTTAGTTGCCAACCAAAAGTTTTGAAGCAGTCATGCTACTCGTTTCTGATTATTAGACTCGTTTTTAATTAGATTGCTGTAAAATCCGAATTTCGGGGAAGTTTTTTTTTTTTTTTTTTTTTTTTTTTTTGTAAAATCTAGCTCCACCCATGATCGGTAAGCACCAATTTCTCTCAGTCTCTTCCTTGATTCGAATAGACTGAAATGTTCGGGAAACAGGTTCCACATTTTTCTCCGTTTAACATCAGATTATTCGTATTATTGATCTCTATTTTTTCTGCTGTCATTTGCTAATTTTTGTATAAAAAAGCATATGACGTTTGTAGGAGTTTCACCCAAAGGACTGATTTTTTCCTTCCGTGCGTCGATGTAGCATAATATGTATATTTAAACTGGGCCTCGACCGAATTTAGTAAATACACTGATTCTAAGAAAATATGGTACATTATCGAATTACTACACATACCTGTTTTTTCGTCACTTGTTTAGTAGTTTCGATTTCCTTTTGGTGCTGGGAATGCTACGGATATATATCAAGCCGATAATAGGAGCTGAGAAACGGCCTATTTTGGTCAATCACAGACTAGAGGAGCGCCGGTGAAGAATGTAAACTTTGTAAACTCCCGTTTTCATCCATCAACGTTTTATATTACTGATTTTATATGCCAAGCTGATGGAACTATTATCTCGGATATGTTTCGTTTCGCATCGTTTGCTGAAGACTGTCGCTATCTACATGTTAATGTGGAATTACTTTCGTTTGAGCATGAGTTAAAAATATATAATTCAAAGCAGATTTGTTTCGGTTTAGATGAACCTATGGACTGGAGGATGAACTTTCGCCTCGGTAAGCTTCGGTAAGAGTGGAGTAAACACTTGCATGGCAGATTTTCACGTGGCTATATACTAAAAATAAACGCAAATCTCCGTACTGAATATAGATTACAAAGTTATAAAGAGAAAGAAATATGTTTTTGATCTTCTTTTCTGAGTGAACTAGTTTAGTCTAAGGCATGAACAAGTGAAATCGAAGTTACAATGCACGTCTCAACGTAACCCGGTATGAAATAACTGTTTTTCAATGTCGCTATGAATTAAATGGTCTCATGTTATAAAGCCGCGATTAAATAAGCAAACAATTTTCACGGTGCCTCGTTTCTTCCCTGTAGTAGTAGCAAATCATAGGGGGGAAAGGAAGCAAAGCCATGTGAAAGCTTCCTTTTTTTCTTAACGAGGTAGTTCGAAAGCGTACATGAGAAAGGCCCTCTGGCTTGTGCTATCGTTCCAATTTCAAGTCTACAGACACCCCATGCTGGCTCTGTCGATGGTTTCAATAGAGTTCCTGCGGATTTTTTCGGGAACTTTGGCGCCAAAACGCGCGCGCCACCACTTTCCTGGAGCACAAGACGATTACCGTGCGTGCGGAAATATACGAAACCATAAACTATTAAAGCTAAATAAAATAAGGCAGTGATACAGCAAAATCAAAAAATTAATTTAATAATAATTTCAAATAATAGCTAAAGATGAACCCGCCTTTTTTGCATATCTAAATTAAAGCATTTATTATTTCATTTTATTCTATTTTCCCCAGAAATTTGATTATATTTTTGGAACTTTCGTTTATATCTTCAGCTTATGATTTCTAATGATAATAACACTCGATTTCGTGTTACGCAACGCGGTTCGGATCTGTTTGGATTCAGTTCTCAAAAAGCTAGCTACTATCCTTCTCACAAAAATTCTAAAAAGCTAGTCGTAAATTAAAAGCGTCAGTCAGCTTGATATTTAGCATTACACCTTCCCAAAGTTCAAAGCTCGTGGCGAATCAATCAGATCAGGAGATCAGCTCAACTTATGAAGCTCGCTCCGCTTCCCAAGGATGCCCTTAATTCCCGGCTTGCCGCAGTCAATCCCGCCATCGATCCTTCACATGAAATCGTAAACAATCCGACCTGCTTTGAGAACTTCGGGAAAGGTTTCAACTTGTTAAGTTCATGATATAAATTTACATTGAAATTTGAAATCTTTTCAAAAGTTTAGTATAGATACATTATCTTAGCTTGATATTGTTTAAATCTATATTTCTGCAAAATACTGCTAGACCCCAATCGCAATAAGTGTTACTTTAAGTAGCACCTTCTTGCTTTAAGTCTATGATTAGGTATTTCACTGACCAAAGTCAGTTATTTTCCGACCCCCTGTGTTAATATAAAACTTTTTTTTTTTTAAAGTGCGTCGAGCAATTTACAATGTGGACCTTCATGTAGCTAACCGCGAAACCACTCTGACAAAATTAACCAATCGTTATGTAGAAAGAACACTGGAACCAATCAGGAGAGAGCAGAAACTATAGAATTTTGACCTCAGGTATAACATCACATTGTTTCATTTCAATGACCTGTTGATGGAATTTAAGACATATACCTAAATCTTCCATTTTTAATTTGCTTCTTATTCAAGCTGAACTATTCGAAGTTAAAATATCCTGTTCGCTTTTACATTGTGATTTCTTAACCTTGAGAGAGAGGCTCAGGATATAGATTGTAAATGAGTCTTGAAGTAAAATGTCTCCACAACGACTGTATGGAAAGCGTAGCTAATACGCATTTATTCGTGTTCAAACAAAATTCTATAGATGGTTGAAAGTAAAGTGTATGAAGATGTTTTGATGCTGGGAAGACGAACCTCGCGGAGCACCGTATTCTTTTCAGAGAAATTCAAAAAGAAAATTGTTAAGCATGTTATAAAGATTAGTGGTCATCTAAGCTATGATAATATTCTTGATATAAGACTACCTAAATCTGGTCTTTATTATTAGTGGTCAGGAACCCGTCAAAATTAAGGTGATCCGCTCTGGATTACGTCTTCTGAAATCAAATAAAAACAGAATTGTCATTGAGAGCTTTTGCGTAGAAGGTTGCAGCAACACTCTTTACAAAGGCTGCTATTGCTACCGTTGATACTTCCTTTCATAATATTCTATGCGAATATTACCTGGGAAGATCTGATGCTAAAGGTGCTGACACACAGTGCAACATTGCACGCAACATTGCAAGCAACAAATTTGAATCGGGCTGACACGCAATGCAACAAAATCACGAACATCGCTTGTGCCAGCCTGCTATGTTAAGATATTTGGTCAGCAGTTATAAATTTGGTGCAAGCTGATTGGCTGGAAATTTCAAAATGCTGCAGGTAATGTTGCAGCCATGTCCACGCGATGAAATTTGTTGCGCGCAATATTGCAAGAGTGGGGCGCGATTCAACTTCAGATTTGTTGCATGCAACGTTGCGTTCAACGAGTTTGGGGTAGACACACGCTGCAACAGTTCTGTTGCGTGCAATGTTGCGTGCAATGTTGCATGCAATGTTGCATGCAATGTTGCACCGCGCGTGTGTCAGCACCTTAAGGTAAACTTTGCGCGCATCGTTAGTTTGAATCTTTGATACATTTTGATTATTTGGTTCAGTTAACTATGCCTGAGGTATAAAAGACTAAGGCAAAGAGACAACTTTGGAAGCTCAATTAATGCCGTATGCTTGCCTTGCTGCGACTGTGACGTTTTCTAGAATTTTGAATGACTGATTTTCTTTCTCGCGCAATGTGATTGGTCTAGCAGTGCCGTGATCATGAGCTTGATGTGACCGTGACCGTGTCCGTGTCCGCGTCCGCGTCCGCGTCCTGTTCGTGTTGTGTTCCGGATATTTGATTGGATGGAGAGTAAATTCCCGCTCAATCTGATTGGTCTGGCGTATCAGAATTATGAGGTTATCGCCATTTTCAAGGTTTACACTTTCCAAAGAAGCACTTTGCTATTGTTTTATTGCCATAAAATTAAGCATAATTATGGCTGCCCTCTCAAATACTATAAAACATATGAATATAAGAAACTAGAGGTTCTTACCAACTCGACGACATATTGTCTGCGAGAAAGACTTCTTCAACTTGTCCAAATCATCAAAAGAACCAATTTGAGTTATGTCTCTTCCCTGACCATTAGCTAGGATGGTCAATTGTCTTCTGTCTATTTCATGTCCTATGCCAACCACTATTATCTTGACGTTCTGCGCTATTAATGGTTTAACTGCCTCCTCAAGGGGGGCTACACCTGGGTCAGACGATTGGCGGCCATCTGTTAAGAAGACCAACACTTTTGGGACACCAATTCGACCGCCATTGAAAAGAGTGAAAGCTGATTGAAGAGCTCTTTGTAAAGAAGAAAGATTGCATAAAAGAAAATAAGCTGTTGATCTGCTACAAATTGTTGGTAAGTCTTATATTTAGTACATTAAGTCTTCCATTGGTATTTAACAAGCTTTTAATTTGTTAAGGTTCGAGGAAATGAATTCCTCGTCCTATTATCTGTAGCAAGCCATTTATTAGTGTTAAGACTACCATACAAGCAAACATACACAGGGCTGTCAACTCTCCCGGATAAACCGGGAGTATCCAGATTTTGGACCGTATCTCCCGGTCTCCAGATTAGAGTCTCAAATCTCCCGGAGACTTGACTTTCACAACCATGAAATTCCAATTATTTTGTGTTGTTTGTGTTATTTTACATCGCTAACAAAATCAAAACATTCCTCATAAACTGTTATTGCAAGCAGGCCATCGTAACTATAAGCGATAATTTGATTGGTCAGAAATAAACCAATCACATCTAATGTTACAAAGTGAATGACGTCTTTTCGTGCACTTTTTTCCGCTGTGACGTCATGTCCCTTCCCTATCAATTCTCCAGATTTGAATATCTTGGGGGTTGACAGCCCTGCATACATACCTATCGATCCGAGTGCGTCCCCTCAGGTACGGTGCTCTATCCACTGCAGCATCAAAGGCAGGCAGAGAGACACTCGCCTGAGATGCGAATCTGACCAAAACTCTTGGCTGATCGCTGAACACCAGGAGTCCAAGCATGGCTTGTCTGGGACCAACTACCAAACGTCCTGCAACGTGCTTGACAAAATCCTTTTCCTTGGTGTAGCTGGAAATGAGCATACTACCGGAAGAATCCATGGCAAATGCTAGATCAAAGGTCTCGGAGCACGTATAAGGGACAATTGAAGGAAACGGTCCTGGGGGTAAAAAGTAAACCTTACATCAGTCACAGGCATGCATGCAGGTTTGCAAATAACGTTCACTTGACACTTGGGGCAGACAATTTAAGAATCGACCTAAGAATTAAGAGGCAGTCTCTGTAAAAGCGGTCCGGTGCAATTCGGGTAGGGAAGCAGATTCCCTTTAAACTTTGCCAACAAAACTGTCTTACTTCAAAAGTAATTGGAATGCATTTAATTTTTAGAAATATTTTAAAATGAATTTTTTACACGATTTTCTTTCCAGAGCCGAAGGTCGCTCGATTTTGCATAAATTAAACGGGAAAAATAGCCGATATTCGACGGTTTGCAGCATCAAAGACAAAAAGTATTTTCACAAACAATTATTTTTCCAATGTAAAGCAGTTCTTAGATAACAATTTGAAAGTACTTTGAAGTAATTTGCTTTTTTTGAAAAAAAGATAAAAATCATGATGCGAGGGCTACTTTTAGAATACGTGACTGAGGGCAAATAGAAGCGATTTTCGTGGGTCGATTTTTTAAAAGTCTGGCGTATTTAATGCAATCTATCGATTGGATCCTACTAAAGAAAGACTCAACAGCAAGGAAATGTAAAAATATCTTGCGGTTTTTATTTCTCTGCGACATAGTGAGCCTGTAAATTCAGTAAAACTTTGAGCATGTCACGGGGATTGCGTGACATAAAAGCGAAGTCGCTGACTAGTTCCAAACCAAAAAAACCTCAATATAAATGGTTTTTTCGAGAAATGAAGAGCGTAATATTTTCTATGGTGTATAATTTCAATAAGGACTTCATTTACCATCATTATTGAGCGCTTTTTCTCTGCAATAACCTGAGTAAATAAGCAAGTGCATGGAATGTGTTCAGCATTCAATAATTATATTGTTGGTCATACAATATAAATAGATATGTTTCGGAAACTACCCGAAAAATTAGGAAAAGCAAACTTGCTAGAATTTTTATTATGTATAGTCCTCTCTACTCCGTAACACAGGTATATACTTTGGTACGCCGACTAAAAATCTGGGACCTAGATTTTATCTGTCTAATGTCGAAAGTCCAGACTGAACTAATTAGTGTGCCTAGATAAGAAAAAAACTTTAGGCAAGGTAGTGATATTCAAACACATTGTTTTTGCCCATAACTCCTGTAGCTGTAACTGACTTAAAACAGTTAAAATGATTAAATTTGAACTCTCTTTTCCTATGTTTTCTGAACATTATCTTTTAAGTGAAATATGCTATACCAGATGAAAATCACTAGAAAAATAGTGGTTCGAGACACTGAAATGGTTTTCTTTTATCATTTCTTTTACCGCCAAATAACTGTCTAGTACATTTCACACTCGGTGATTTTTTCGCCAGCATGAAAGACGTAAAGAACCTCAGCCGAACAAACTTTTAAGGTCAAAAGGAAAAATGTCGTGTTTCTTATCTTATTTGGAAAACTGTGGTGATTCACGTGGTTTGACAGAACTTGTAAGACTTTCTGGGTACACAGACCCCATTGAAAATCATTTGTTCTCTATTCACTTATCACACGAGAAGCTAATAGAATACGAACTTATCCTTGCACGAGTAGGTTTTTTCGATTTGAAAGGGACATCAAAAGTACAGGAATTGTTGATTTGCCCAAAACACCGGCATAGCCTTGGAAAATATTGGCAAGCGAGGAAGACTTGTCAATATCCAAAACACAAGGGAAGCAAAGCTGCAGTACAAGGCAGAGATGTGTGCAACTTGGCAATGTCTAAAGTTATACATCAGGCTTATGGTGTTATTGTTCCAGTAGGTTCAGGTATGACGCAATATATTTGATGTATATATATACTGAAACTGCTTTCATTAATTACAATAACTGGATGTTACTACGAATATTTATGTTTTTCAACTAATACTCACTGTTCACTCGCAACTTTTTTCTATCGTTATGTTGATCAGATAGCAATTTTGATGACGATGTAATAACGCGAAATCTATTATTGCTATCAATAGTTATTTGCAGCACTTGTCGCAAATACCACAAGGCAACATTTGACAAGTTAACTTGGACTGCCGAAGAAGCACTGCCTAAACCTGAAACTGATAGTGAACCTTCAGCTGAGAGGATAAGGTGTGTTAGCTTTAACTGATTTATGAGTACGCGCAGGTTTTGAAAAACGATTTTTCTTTGAAGGCCTCAGAAGGGGATTCTTCTTAATGTGAGATGTGGGCACCTCTCATCCTATGCTCCGTACATTCAGTTTTCTTGATAATAGTGAAAGAAAAAAATTTCTATATTGCTTCAAAAAGAGACGCGCGAAATACGGCCGCTTTTGGTATACGTCAATCACAGTATTCCATAACATTGTGGGAAAACACATGCAATGGCACGTGCCTAGGAATTGTCATGGAAACGCTTTGATTGACGTCCAAAAATACCTTATTCGTTGCAACTACGATTGTGTGCATGCTATTTTTTTCGTCGAGCATGCGCAGTAAGAAATAAAGGCTCTGTGTACGAACCAATCTCGTACCCAGAGCCTGCGTTTCTTCTGGCCTGCGGCGAAGAACGAGGGCTCTGGCATAATCCATTTTTGAGACCAGGATTTATTGCACTTCCGGTATAAGAGCGCATACGTTAAAAGACTTGCCAAAAATAAAAAAATATGTTCACGATTTCAATTTCTTATTTTGATCGGAAGTAAAGAAGAACTCTGTTTGAAAGCAGGTGAATAATGAATAAATAAATGAAAAACCTACGGCCTCGTGCTATCAACAGCTTATCGGTGTTTGGAACCATGATAAAACATTCGCATTTGCTTTTGATTTTATACATAACAACCCTGTCCTGATCAATATATACAATACTGAGACGGCTATCTTTTTAATAATTCTAAGGTCGTCCAAAGTAACGGTAGCAGATTCCTTGGAGGCATTGTGTGCTGACTCCCCATTTCTTACTCCACAAGTTAAGAAAGCGCAAAGCTGCACAGATGACCCATGGACACCAGGGCCACAATTACAACTGAACTGTGAAGATAACAGTGAACACGCATAAGAGGTATTCAACAGCTCAATGGCACAACTTGCCGATGCTATCAATAAACCGAGAATGCAGCTCTTGAGCTCTCAAGTTGTCTCTTGGGATAGATGTACCAATTCAGAAAAAGAAATGTATTTACAAACAACCGAAGATGCCTGCAGATTGATATGCCTTGCTATAGCACCGAATGATAGTAATCACCTTCTTAAAGCTTTTCAGGAAAATCGATGCTGCAATGATAACGACGTGGGCTTGCAGGCTCTCGTAGCAGCTTATAAGAAAAAAATTACAACACAGGGTTCGAATAGACAAAGCAAAGCTGGATCATTTTCTTGAGTTTACGTTTCGGCCTTATTTTTACCAAGATGTTTCATATGGCAACCGCACAATCAAGCTCGAAAACGGAGAAGAATTGCCAATGCCAAACATCGTTCGTACTGTAGCTCGAAGCACTATTATCCATCAGTATTTAGAATTTTGTAAAGAAACGGAGTTTGAACCAATGAGTCGACCGACGATGTGGAGAGTATTAGAAGTCCAGAAAGCTACACAGAGGAAATCCCTGCAAGGCCTAGATAATACCGCAGCAGATGGTGCAGACGGATTCGAAGAGCTACTGAAGATTATAGATGACTTGGAAGAGGCTGGTGCCAATGACGTCTGGTGTTCACAAACCAAAAAGAAGCTTAATGCAGGAAAATTATATCTGAAGACAACTTATCGTAACCGCTGCCAAGAGGAAAATTGTCAGTGCCCCGATCACTGCATAGCGTTCGCTCTGAGTGACCCTGATGACAAGGATTTTAGAACTGACTGTGGTCACAGACACAACGTCGAGTGCACTGATTGCCAATCACTGGCAGATACCATCCAAGATGTTCAGTCGGAAATTCGAAACCATTCGTCAGCACTCGGCAAAGAAAAGAAGGAAGACCTGCAGTTCGATGCAAACGCCGCCTCGAAAAAGATTTTTGACTGGAAAGCGCATGTTATTCGTGCTCAAAATCAAGAAAGTAGCAAGCATGGCGTCTTGAAGTCTCTTGGAGAGGAGGAGGTTCTTATTATTGTTGATTGGGCGATGAAATTTACTGCGATGAAGTTCAGAGAGAAGCAAGCAGAATGGTATGGGAAAAGGGGAATGAATTGGCATATCAGCAGTGTCATCTTCAAAGAAGGCCAGAAGCTACAGGTAACTTCTTATGCCCACTTATTTGACAACTGTAAGCAGGATTGGTATGCTGTTCTGTCTGTCTTAGAAAACTTACTTTCAATCATAAAGACCAATAACGCAGGCATCACCAAAGCTTATCTCAGATCTGATGAAGCGGGCTGCTATCATAACAGTCAACTGATTGCATCTCTTCAACAACTAGGAAAACGACATAGCATTCAGATTGTTAGGTACGACCACTCAGAGCCGCAATTTGGAAAAGATATTTGTGATCGAATCCTGTGTCCGATGAAAGCTGCTATAAGACGATTTTGCAACGAGGGCCATGACATTATCTGTGCTGAGGACATGCATAATGCGTTAAAGGAAAGACCAGTGGGAGGTACGACGGCTGCTGTTTGTATTATACAAGAACAGAATCTATCCCTGCAAATTAATAAGATTCCCAACTATTCTTCTTATCACAGTTTTGAGTTCACTTCTACTGGCCTTCGTGTTTGGAAAGCTTTTAATATAGGCTCTGGAAAACTCATTCCGTGGGATACTATAGTATGTGATCCCCAAGGAGCTACACTTGTGAAAGTTGACGTTCCTTTCTTCCCAGTAAAATCAAGAGAGATAAAGGAGAGGAAACAAGCAAGTGATCATGACGAGGAAGAAGTCGTTAAGCATGAATGCCCCGACCCGAGATGCAAAGAGGAATTTGAAAGTCGCGCAGACCTTGATCTTCATCTAGCCTTGATTGGACACCGTATACCTGCACTAACCAAAGAGAGCCTTTATGACAACATAAGAAGAGACTGGGTACAACGTTTTCAGACGTTGTCTCTGTCGTCACAACCTATACCACTTACGTTTGAAAACACAGGGTCAAAAGCGTCCAATGCCAAGTATTCCAATACTATGGGATGGGCACTGCACAAGAAACGTGGCAAGAAACGTTTTTCTCCTAATGTTCGAAATTACCTCCAGAAGAAGTTCGAGATCGGACAAAACACTGGACGTAAAGAAGACCCTGCCCAAGTTGCTAAAGCCATGCGAACCGCGTGTACTACAGATGGTTTGAGATTGTTTAAGAGAACCGAATGGCTCAGTAAAACGCAGATACAGGGTTTCTTTTCAAGAATGGCAGCAAAGGCGAAGAAGGGAATTTTACCAGATAATCAAGAAACAGAGGATGATGTTGAAAGCGAACAAGACGATGATAGCGACGAGGAATATGCTTATCTTGAAGATGAAGAACAGATAAGAGCGACTAGTAAAGCTGTACTCGCTGATATTGACATCACCCACCCTATGATGTATGATGTGTTTGACTTATGCAAGATGACAGATGAGCAAAAGCTTACTTCCTTCACCGTGAAAATGCTTAGGGAGATCTGTACCTACTTCGAGATTCCTCATAAGTATAGAGACACTAAAGGTGTTCTCATCAGTAAAGTGACTGATATGGTCTCAAGCTGCAGTTGTCATTAGACATTTCCAAAACGAGCAAGGAACTGGGCCCGAATCCATTTTATTAACAAAGAATTTATTTATGCAGTTAATTTACCAGGCAGTCAAAAGAGCAATACTATATATAATTAGCTGTACGTGTGGCTGAAAGAGATTGCCCATCCACCGGCACAAACGGAAATTTTTTAATCCGTACGTTTTTTTTTAAGTAATCATCTGCACGTTGAGTTTTTGAATTTTTTTGGCCCATCCACACGTCGAAACGTTGCCTTTTCAAGTGGCGTATTCACCGAACGGAAGGCCAATCCGTAAAGAACAAATTTTGTTCAAAAATATCCGCGGGATACTTGTGGACGGGGCCTTATAAATAAATTCGAAATGTCAACCACTGTAATCGTCAAAAGCTTTAAAGGTTTTACTGCTGTCAATGTAGGCCACTCGTGCTGCATGTTTTAATGATAATAAAACCTTTAACAGGTGAGAAATACCAATTTACGTTCGACTCGAAAGGGGTCATACGCTTCGCTTTATGTCACGCAATCCCCGTGACATGCTCAAAGTTTTACTGAATTTACAGGCTCACTGTGTCGCAGAGAAATAAAAACCGCAAAATATTTTTACATTTCCTTGCTGTTGAGTCTTTCTTTAGTAGGATCCAATCGATAGATTGCATTAAATACGCCAGACTTTTAAAAAATCGACCCACGAAAATCACTTCTATTTGCCCTCAGTCACGTATTCTAAAAGTAGCCCTCGCATCATGATTTTTATCTTTTTTTCAAAAAAAGCAAATTACTTCAAAGTACTTTCAAATTGTTATCTAAGAACTGCTTTACATTGGAAAAATAATTGTTTGTGAAAATACTTTTTGTACTTGATGCCGCAACCCGTCGAATATCGGCTATTTTTTCCGTTTAATTTATTCAAAATCGAGCGAAGTTCGGCTCTGGAAAGAAAATCGTGTAAAAAATTCATTTTAAAATATTTCTAAAAATTAAATGCATTCCAATTACTTTTGAAGTAAGACAGTTTTGTTGGCAAAGTTTAAAGAGAATCTGTTTCCCTACCCGAATTGCACCGGACCGCTTTTACAGAGACTGCCTCTTAAAGAAGAGATAACTAGCTAAAAACTAGAATTAAGAATTAAAGAGAGCAGTGCCATCGTGTATGAAGGGTTAGTCTCCCCCACAGCCGCTTTCAGTCTACTCAGGGGAGAAAGCGTTGCGTGACGACACTGAAAGCTGATGTGGGGGAGACTAGTGAAGGGTAGGAAGACGGGCTTTTCCTAACGGAGTCAATCACGCAGTTCTTATTGTATTGTCTTTTTGCCCGTCACTCCCTTCTCATACTTTTCATTATATCTATCTATGTTAATATACCTCACGAGATTATCTATAAACAAATACCTTGGCATGATTTTGCGGCAACATCACTAGCGGCATGAACCAAACTATTAAATGATTTAACAGTGAAAACATCACTTGCATCATTCACCATCAACACAAGTTCTGAAACACTGATTTGCGGTCCGATGCCAACCACCAAGACACGTGCGCCTGCGTTGTGCAGTGGTTGCGCCGCCTTATCTAACGGGACGTAATCAGGGTCACGTGTTTGGCGTCCATCCGTCATCATGATAACTAGCTTGGGAAAGCCAGGCCGAGCGTCCAAAAGAACCTGTGAAGCCATGTTCAACGCCTTATCAATGCGAGTCCTCAACATGATATATGGAAGGGCATCGACGCCATCGGTGAACTCTTTAAGCGTGTTGTACTTTTCAAAGTCAATACTGAGTATAGGATCGTCGCTGTAGATGATCACAGCTCCTCGACTACCTTGACCTACATTGAATATTTTGGAAAGTCTCTTCACAAAATCTTTTTGTCTTTCGTATTCTCTCAAGTCCATGCTTCGTGAGGAGTCCATGACGAATATAATGTCCAGAAAATGAGAGCACTGGACCGTGGGAGGTGTTGGAGCCAATGACGCTAATGCTGATGGAGTAACTCTGTGATGTGTGGTTGGAGTGGCTAGAGATGGAGTTGAATATGGGGTTGGAAATGCTGTTGGAAATGCTGTTGGAATCGTAACAGGAGGGAGAATAGCTGCAAATTTATAAAAAATACTTTATTTTTATTTCTATTTTTAAAAAGTGTGCATATAATTTGATTGTAAGAGCTAGATATTGGCAGAGGCGTAAGATTTTCCCGTTAGCTTTATCTTGAAGTAAGTAAGACGTTACTCTGTTGCATCATCTTAAAAAAAAAAAATTTTGCCTGTGTGAATTCTATAGAACTCCCGTCTGACAACGATATTCATGAACGTTTGCAAATACTTTTTTTTTTAACTTATAGAAATTTTTAAAATAAATCAATTACTTTGCAATTTTCTGGGGCTGTTGCATCACGTGAATTGTCTAACTCGAATAGCAAAGCATTGAAAGCGAGTACTTTCTGGCTATATATATATAAGTACATAAATATATATATATACATACAAACTTACTTTGGCTGGGGGGAGGACAAGCTCTCTCTGTAACCTTCTTCGCTTCTTCTATCAGTTGAGTGAAAGAATCTACGGTATAGATATCTTCGTACCTCTCAACCAACTCTCTTAACTCACTTTGAGACACTCTTGGTCCTACACCCACAGCAAATACCCGCACTCCAAGGTCACGCAAAGGCTTAACAGCAGTAGTTAGGGATTCTGCTCCAGGAGTTTGTTTTCCGTCAGTCATGACTATAGCAATAGCAGGGTTTCCTGGACGACGTTTGTCGTAAAGATTAGACGCTGCATAGCGCAACGCCTTGTCAAGTCTCGTATGGCTTTGCATGTGAGGTAGAGCGTTCACGGCACGGTTGAAATCTGCATTGCTTGCGTATTGGTCAAAACCTATGCTTACGTGAGGCTCGCCACTGTACAACAAAACGCCGGCGCGAGTACTTTCTGGTGCGATGACAAATTCGTCACTGATTGCCTTTATTGCATTTTTCTCACGCACAAAATCGGCATCGATGATGCTCTCTGAGGAGTCGACAATAAAGCCAAGGTCTACGCCTTGTACGCAGATTTTAGCTGTAATGTAAAAGTGGGAAAAAAAAAATTAATGAGCATGATTAAGACTGCAAAAACGTATAGCATATGAAGCATGCAGTTTGAATATTGCTTCTCTACGAAATAAAAGTGAGAATAGTCATTTTCATAAGCATATAGTCACTTTCAAATGGTCATACGACGTTGGTTTAAGGTGGCTGCATATAGTTTTTGTACGCGTGCGCCAGGTTGTGCACGAGCATGCGCAGTACCAGAACTTTTACTAGAATTTTTATTTTAATGACGTCACGAAACGTTGGTTGCATGCGTTATTTAAAAAATAAAAACTCGAAAACTACATGGTCAAATATCTTTATATTTCTACAGTTTTCCCTTCGTAGAATGATAAGGCAATTGACGCAATATAAAAAAATATCTGGACTACAGAAAACGTTTTATCTTGAAAAATCGATATTTCTTTAATATCTTGGTTTTTGTAGTCACAATTGTAATAAAACGCTGTCATAGCTGTCATATAATAGGTAATAAAACAAACTTTAGTATTACTTAATCTAAAAAACAATGACCACGGGAAACTCGAGATTATAGTTTTTTAATGGCAGAAAGGGTCCGTTTTGTGGCTGACGTGTCACTGCTATGGTAACTAACTATTCATCACGTGATCATTTTCACGAAAAATGATTTCTAAACTCATAGTCTTTAATATGGCTAGCGTATCAGATATCAAGATATAGATCTGTGTTTGCTATAAAATAATTTCTAGTTCTATTACTCTAAATACCGAAACTATATGAAGCCAACTTTTCGAGACGTCATTAAAATAAAAATCTTCAAGTTCTGGTACTGCGCATGCTCGTGCACAACCTGGCGCGTGCGCGTACAAAAACTATATGGAGCCACCTTTGGTAAATTTACATTTCCTGGAAAACCCTTTTTTAGCTAAACTTACCGCTGGCATCTCCACAGGCTCTTGCTGCGACAGTTTGAGATTCTCCTAACAAAGCTGTAAATGAATCAACTGTGAAGACATCTGCTGGATCATTAGCAATTTGTCTCAGTTCTTTCAAGTCAATATTGTGACCAACACCCACGGAGTATATTTTAACTCCCATATCTTTCAGAGGTTTGCTTGCGGCGTCCAGTGCTACAGCATCTGGATCTTGGGTTTGGCGACCGTCTGTGAGGACTACTAACACTTTTCGTACAGTTGTTCTTGCATTACGGAATACTCTAAAAAAAGGAGAAACGTATCAAATAGACCCATAGTAGCACGTCGGAATGCAGCTCAGCTTGGAGGACATAACGATAGGTTTACAGTTCTTAAGGAGGAGATAAAAGTTATTTTACTTTGTCCTCCAAGTAGAGCTGCTTTGACGTGACATTTAAGGGTTCTATTACCTTTCGTTAAACTGAAAACAAAAGAAACAGAACGTAATAGCAGACTATTCTTTTTTTATTGTACGAGTAAATGCAAAAGGAATGAATTCTAAGCAATTTGTTTATATTTTATTCGTCATGTTTTGCGCCATCAATCATACCAAACAAACACGTGAGCAGAGGTTTAGACGACAGCAATCTAACGCATGCGCAATGGAGATGCTTCAAAATGACTGAAGCGCTCACCAAGCGCGGGTAATCAAATACACCATCACATTATTTAACAATTATTCGCCAAAGGCGAAGGCGAAGTGAACATCGGGGAATAATAATAATTATTATTATTCCCGATATTCACTGAGCCTGAGGTGACTAATTGTCTTAGTATAAAACACAGGTGATTCTTTCAAAAAAAAGAAAAAAAAGGAAGATAAAAGACACATTTTTTTTCAGTAACAGTAATAACAAAGCGGCTAGCCGCCATTTTGGATTATCGCTGGAGGTGATTATCGTGTGATAATCTGAGTTTCTCGACCAATCAGCGCGCGAGATTTTCGATAATCACCTGTGTACTTATACTAACATATTATAACTAGAGTATTTCATGCACAGGCATGGATTTCTTTCGTTTTAATGTTTGAACAGCTAACTTCTGGTTACTACTTACTCTGTAGCTGCTGCCAAGGCTTTATCGATCCTTGTTCTTCCGCGCAAGTAAGGAATAGCATCAACAGCCTTAGCAAAATCATCGGTGGACTTGTGATCTCCAAGCTTGATCATCACATGAGGATCGTCGTTGTAGATAATAGCAGCAGCATGGCTCGCATCAATATCGATACGGAAGATTCGTGCTAAATCTTTGACGAACTGTTTTTCGAGACGGTAGTCATCAACACTGATACTGGCCGATGTATCCATGAGGTAAACAATGTCTACCTGTGCCGAGCATACATTGCCTGTCAAAGATATTACAGATCAACATTATGCTTTGTCTTGAAAGATGTGAATTGTCTTCTTCACAGTTCTCTGCGCCATCTTGAAAGGTAGCCGTGCCTTTGCATCGAAACGACACGAACAGTGCGTGAGCTTGTAATAATAGAGACCTTACCTTGAACAATTATTCACATGTCTCTATCATTGCAAGTTCGCCGTTCGTCTCGCTTCGATGCAAAGGCACGGCTACCTTTCAAGATGGCGCAGGGAACTGTTAAGTGGACAATTGCGTTTCATCAAGCACATTTTCATTGGAAAAAACTCGGATTCCTTTTCGAGAAAACAATTGCCTGATGAAATACAATTCACATAATTATTTAATAACGTTCCAAGCAACAAAAATACCTAAATGCTCTATCTTGCTATCTTGTCCCTATAACTGTCTTCCCAAATGCCCAGATTACCACCTTTTCCCCCGTGCATTATTTTCTGTCAAGATTAATATAAGAATGCATTCGATGAACCTAACCTGCTGGTTTTCTACATATTCTCTTGCATCCATCAAAGCAGCATTTGAGACCAGACGCACAGTCGGGAGAGCAAGTGCACTCATCTTGAACCTGTGTAGGGCATTTCTTGACAGGTGAATAAGGTGGACAGAGTCCTGCGATGATTCCTAAACAGAAATAAAATGGAATTGCAATGGCGCGGATCAAAAGGGGGAAAGGCCCCCTTTCCCCTTTATCGATATCTATGCTTCCACAACATCAATTCACCTCACGTTACATTGATATAATTCAGTATCCCGAAAACGGCTGCATCCGCGAACGAATTGTTACACATTGTTAGACACCAATTAAACTGTGAAATTTTCAATTATGAAAATGCGCTTTCTCAACTTATAGTACACTCAACAAAATAACTCGACTCTGATTGGTCGAGAGGAGTACAATTATAGCGTTAATTGTACTCCGTACGAGTACCGAATTAAGTCGCTATGGAAACACGACCAAAAAATGTCAACGGCGTCAAAAAAAAAAAAGCCGTAAAAACTAATAAGAACTATGGACTGAAAATCGGCCGCCAAATAGCCAAAGATGAACGGCGTCGCTTCGCATTTTTTACTGAAATTTTGTTGAGTGAACTATAAACAAAAAATCGCACGATCTTCTTGTGAAAAAGGCTCGTGCAATTACAAGAACTTTCAAAACATTACTCGTGTCTATCAATTTCCAAATTGTACTCGAGATCGTGCGATTTCCTATACAAATTAAAGTAACAATTAAATCATGGTATAAAAGAAAAACCTGGTCTTGTGCCTTGATCAGGAAATGGAGTACGAACTACCCCACCACCGTTACCACCGCCGCCATTTCTGGTCGGGGTAGGCGTACCAACAGCCTCCACACACCTACGATGACAGCCATCACTACAACACTTCTTTTGTCGAGAACAATCAACATCGTAATTGCATTCTATCGTCGTTATCGATGGACACACATTAGGCTTCTGCAAGATTGGACATTTGCCAGGGCGATAAAGTTGATTCGCTGTCGAACACAAATAAATGTTGGGTGACCATGAGTGACAATATACTTAGTTTAGAATAAAAAAATGATAAATCTTTTCAGACAGTTCCTCTTCAAATATGAAATGTACATACTTAGTCTCCGTTCCTCGGCCTGTGAAGGAGGCTCGACGCAAACCAGTAGTCGGCAATAGTGGAGGCAGCACTTCTTTTTTTCCGCGCAGTCATTGTCCGTTTTGCACTGATCAGAACCAGGACATGGGATTCCAATACGTGATACTGTGGGACATATGCCTGCCTTTGGCCTTATCCTTGATGGAGCTGTTGTCATCAACAACAGAAAATAGTATCACAAAATCAGATTCATTTAAATAAACCATATAGCTATCTCAAGATGCATAACTTATAGATTTAAAATATTTTTAGCTGGTTAATTGAACACAATCTATTGTAATATATTACTCCCCAACAGTAAACTACCTTGTCAAATTCTAGACATCATAGGCATTTAAATGATAACTTACATATGAGGTCGATTGAATTATTCCTAAATGAGCTATTGAAGTTTGAAAGTGCGATTTTGGACTTCCTGTGTCAGGACCCAGGAAGGCCGTGAAAAATAAAAGACATTTCGTTCCCACTGATGTACGTACATCAAACTTTGGAAGCCATTTTAGTAAGTGATTACAATATGTATAGAATAAGTTTTCGTACTTACCATTCTGTACGTTGGTATTAGTGACTGGTCTTACACAAGTAATGGTGCATCCATCGGAGCAGCATTTTGCATCAGCCTTACAATCCCTGTCAGTAAAACAAAGTCTCTGAGGATTTTGACAGCTCTGCCTCGTGATAGGAGGACAGTTTCCTGGCTTGATTAAGATATGTTGAGTTGGTCTGTTTCCTGAAAAAAAAGGAAAACGATCTTGAGAAATACTTGAAAACTTGGCCCATAATGGGCTCTACAGATTTCATGGTTGGCCTAGACTTAAGTATTTTGAAGTGTTTCAAAATGAAGCTTGCGGGAAAGTACATGTTATTTAAAGGGGAAAAAATATTGTTATAAGCCGGTATTTTATCTTTATTTTGCAATTGCGAGAACTGTGCTTTCAAATCCCGAGGGAATCTGATGTAGATGCGTAATGCGTAATAACCGTACCTGCTAATAATACCTAATAATAATAAGTGCCGTAAGCACCACATTTGTAAGGCCCTTTATTTTGTATAGAACAGGCATACAAAAATGTCATATATCAAGTCTAAAAAGCCATAGCAGTACTACTAAGGTACCAATATTTAAACCGACTAACCTGCGGCAACATAATTCATATAAGTGGTGGGTTTCTGCTGATATTGATGTTTTTGTCCAGTAGTTACAGGTGCCTGTGTTACCACATCTGGTATCACAAATGTCGTCTGTCGCGGACTGCGGGTTGGTTTGGGAGTTATGGGTTCGGCTTTACTAGTTGTTGAACGGGTTTCAATTGATGGCGCAGCTGTTGTTGTTGGTCCGACTGTAGTTGGTGGAGGGCCTTCAGAAATAAATCAACAATAAATATAAATTATTATTAATGAAATGGTTGATAAATAGAAATGAATATTCCATTGATCCTTTACGAATATTGAGAGCCAAAAGTGCGTGCAAAGTTGAGCGTACCGACTTTTTCGACAAATTCGAAAAATACTGCAAACTATATACAACTTATCTATCATATTCTACATATGTTCAGTACATGTTCGGTATATTTAACAACTATTCGCCGAAGGAAAAGTGAATATCGGGAAATATTTACCGAGACGAGAGTCTTCGAGCGGCGAGCTAAATATTCTCCGTATTCACTGAGCCTGAGGCGAATAATTGTTTTAGCATATACTAACTTGTGTACAGAGTAACTTATTTTTATATACAATAATTCAATAAAAACAAACAAACAGAAACTTGCAGTTTGCGTGACAAATTCACGCAAAACTTTTAGGCCATACTTCGTTGCCTTATTTTTGTATTGATAGGAATGGCATTAACTTTCATTTTTCAATTTCCTCATCGGAAATTGTAGCAAAACGATTGCCGGCATGAATATCGTACAATATTCACCTCCAATTAACCAATGAGCGCGCGCGTTCTTAGGAAGTACACAAATTGGTATATGCTAAGTAAATATATCGCTACCTTCTTAGGTAACAGATAATCTTATAGTATCATGTTTTATTCAGACATACAGCTATTCTAGTTTACGAGTTTTTAATCGAACTATATCTATTGGGGAAAGAACCTTGCTTTCAAAGATATTTCGAATCTATTTACGTTGATGAACTTTTACGAAATTAAATTACAAAATTTTTTGCAATTTTTTGGGAACAAAAAACTTATAAATAAAAGTAAATATTAAGGTAATATAGTTTGCTGACGACGGAACTGAAAATGTGGCGCGGCGTGCTGGAGGAACAACCTAACCATGCTCTCTTACCATGGGCAATGTACTTAGCAATTGGAGGCACAAGATATGGTAAATCACCATAGCTTGTTGCAGTAAATATATCTGTTGACCTTGTCGTTAAACCTGTCAGTCTTCTGGCATCATTTTGATTTCCACCTACAACCAAAGTAACCATTTCAAGGCCCTTATTTCTGAGCGGTAACATGGTCTGTTTTAATGGTCGATCCTCTCCAGCCAAGTAATTCTTATCGATGATCATTACAGCAATTCTTCTCACTCCAGTTCTAGATTCCCCGAGGAGCTCGTTAGCCTTTTCCAAAGCTCTTTCAACTCTTGCACGTCCTCCCAAGAATACCAACCAATTTATTGCATCACTCAGTTTAGAAATAGAATCATATCTCTCAAATTGAAAAGAGATTTCTGCAACCACGTCTCCGAAGGATATCAGACTAACTCGCGTTTTTCGGGGCTCTAAGTTCAACAGTCGAGACAAAGACACCACGAAGCGTTTGACTATGGTGAAGTTTTCTCGGCCAACGGAATTTGAAGAGTCAAGAATAAAGATCAAATCCGCATTGAAATTCTCGGGAACGGCATCGGGGTCTACGGTGTCCGTGGGCAAAAACAGAAATAAAACAAGAAATTTGTGTTATTAGGGCAATTATGTTAACAAATGCTAACAAACGAACTAGTTACATGGAATACGTTAATTACATTACAATTATAGTTTTGGATAAAGTTTTCCATTTAGGAAGAAAAATCAACTATGTTTCAAATCAAACGCATTCTTTTCATACATCATTTCTTTTTATTGCTCTCTTCATCATTTTATTTCAATTGGTATTTTCAAAGAAGAAATTCAGAAACTTTCTCAGATAATTCATGCATCTATTCTTGTCTTTTCTTTCAAAATTACCTGCGCGGGAACCAATATGGCCAACAAAAAAGCCTTCCATCTGTTCCAGTTGGCTGCCAGAATAATACGTAAACAGGTCTGTAGGGCGATAAACAAGAGCCCGAAGTTGAGCTTCATCGTGTTGCACATCGATACCAATGGTAAAGAACTTAACTCCAGAAGTGTATAAACCACGAACAGATGTGAGAAGATTCCAAACGCTCGACGATGGCAGGCCAAATGAGAAGATGATGACAATTTGTGCTACGTTTGGTCTTGCTGCACTTAAAATGTCTCTCTCGATAACCTCAAAGGCAGAGCTTAGCTCTCTGCTTCCCCCTTGCTTGTAAAGTCGTATCATGTAGCTCTCGACGTCAGCTTGGGTGACATACGGTGACAAGTACTTAACTACCCTTGCATTTTGATCAGATGCAACGACTGCAACGCGAACCTTGTTTGTTCCAAGTTCAAAATAATGACTCAAAGATGTTACAAAGGATTTTTGGAGCTCGAATTCTTCAAAAGTTGGCCCATCTGAGGTATCCAACACAAATACCACTTCAGCTGCAGAGAGCATTGGTCGAATGACCACTGGACCTGAATTTACAAGAAGAGAGTTTTCATTTGAAAACACTCCAGGAAAACTCGATCATTTCCAAATGTAGTTTAGTTTAGACGTAATAAGGACATGCAGCATTGCAAGAAGATCGCCTTAACGCAACTCCAAAGTACTTAGTTTCAAATTTATTTTACAACGTTTTATCAAATTACATGATTAGATTTAGCATTGAGTTTAAACAGAATTGATATGAGAATTTGAAGAAGATGAGCTTTATCAGCCATGCACCCAGTTATGCATCATAAGGTTTTACAATTTCTGCGCAATTTTAATTAAAAGTCATTCTAATTGAGTTAATAACCTAAAAACTCATTGTGCATCTTATACGCGATTTTGATTAAGTTGAGTGATATACGATGTTAATAGTTTAAGATCATACCCTCGGGAAATAAAGGAATGAAGATTGTCAAATTCAGCATAGCCCTTACGAGTATCATTAGTCATACGGATGGGCATCAATACTACGTACACGGTAACCTAATTAATTTTGCATTCTATTCAATTTTTATTCAAGTAAAGTGGTATATTAATTTTTTGAGATTTTATCCACGAGAGAAATCGAAATAGACAAAAGTATCAGACACATTGAGTTGTGCGTTGATGCCTTTACGAGTATCACCAGTTATATACTCACGGGCGTTAATACTCAATGTTGGTAATGGAGTCCATCCATTGCATATCACATATTTATATTGGTACATGTATTTTTCATACTTACTATCGCTTACAACGTCTACGAATCCTTCTCTTCCAAAGCATCTGTACTGACAGCCATCATAACAACATTTTTGCCCATTTTCACAGTCGCTATTATCAGTGCAAAAGTTTTGGTTGTTCTCGGGACATCTTTTGGGACGACGAGCAATTGGACACGTCAATAGAGAAATATCTAGAACCATGGACGACAAGTACTAAGAATTGAATTGCTTAGATGTTCAGCTTATATTAATCTTTTCTTTGATAACTGCAAATAATAACGAACTCAAAATTGTGCTACATATAATTTATAAATGTCGATATCGATGGTAAATGGCCCATCTATATTATAAAATATAGATTTCTTTATCCCCTTACGAAAAAAAAATTCGTAATTTATACTTTTCGTGTAGCAGCTAAAAGACTTGAATAAACTTCCAAACTTCTGCTTTGTTATTACCAATATCTAGTACTAGTAAAAAGCCTCTTTGTAGGAATCATGAAAGACCCATATGAACGTTTTGGAATACTTTATGGAAGATGTATAATCAAACGTGCTAGTTAAAATTAGATCAGATCTTCAGGTGGGAAAAGATGGACAAAAAACACTTCGTTCAAAAGTCATGAATTTCGAACACCAAGGAAAGTATATGTGCAGCATATTGATGCGCGTTCCGAAAAGACGTATTCGATCGTATATAGATTGTGGCAACTCAAACATAGCATTATTCTCTACATTATAGTTTCAACAAGCGACCTACTGACCGATACGCGCACTAATGATTAAACTGGTGCTAATATTTCATAGATTTCACAAACTATGTTTGGTGTGCGAAATTGTAACAAAGCTGCATTGGGAAAAAGTAATTTCGTTATTTCATCATTTGAATTTAGAGTGCAGTTCACGCCAAGTTCACAAATCTATATTAACTTGTCTTAATAATGGCGATAATTTCATTTCTTCATTCCTAGCTTACCAAAAGCCAAAGGCAAATTTTTTTATTTTTACAAATATTGTGCACGAATAACTGAAGAATAATGATTGGCGCTGAGTGAACGTTTATGAATACTTGGGACCATGAGATTCATAAACATAAATACCTTTAGTTATATCGAAGCAAATGTTTCGGCAGCCATCAGAACAACACATCAAGCTTTTGGGACATTCTTGGTTACTATAGCACTGGTGGAGGGCCCCAAGAGGACACCGAGAAGGTCTCGTTATGAACGGGCACTTGTCAAGTCGGAATATTTTATGGACAGCTAAAGGGACAGCAAGACACAGCCAATCAAATTGTGGGAATTTAAGAGATCTCTTCCTCGTTGTCTTGAACGACAGGACGGTTGTTTTTAGTAGTACGTACAGGAGACTAATGATGAATTTATTTGTGCTACTAATGGACGATGTATAGGAAATTCATTTGTGCCATTCTGCTTGGGAAACGTGGATGTTTTGCATGTATCAGTGAAATACGTGAACACCAAGATTTGAAGATTATTGTGGAATCCTCCGTTGAGAGAATGTTGTTCATGACTACACACTGAAGCCGGGTGGGCGTAAATTTGGATTGAATTTTTTCAATAAATATCCAATATACTGATATGATAAAACGAACTTGTGAAAATGGCAAATACGAATGCGCAGACTAGTCATGTGGTTTGCTTGTTGTGTTTTGTACTTATTATTGCTTATCGTATCGTAATGAATAATGGAAATATTACTTTGAAAATTTTATGCAATGAGCATGTGGGCTCTTTTGTAAATGCTTGAGGTTTATAGAAGTTGAAGTCTGCTATAGGAAAAGCAAGGATGTTTAATTTAAGACACATATACGAAGATTAGATATGAAAAGTATAGCTATCTAGAGTTGTTGATACACGATTACTATTAACGTTAGTAGTGCAAGTGCAGTTTAAAATGCATGCAAGTATTACACCAAAAACTCTTCTGCCATCATTTACCATACCAGGCGCAGTCCTGCCAGCAACTGGAGACGAAGTGGCCTCAGCAGTAGCTTTTGGCCCTACGCAGTTCATAGTACAGCCATCAGAACAGCATACTTTCCCGTCTCTGCATTCGCTGTCGGATATACACTCATGCCGGAAGTTAGTACATCTTGCATTCCGACGTAGAACGGGGCATAAACTTCTTCCTATCGTGCATGTAAGAGATCAGCTGTGGAAATAAAACTTTGCGCACCCCCATGCAAATACAAAATGCAGTGGTACAAAATACAGGAAACCCATAGGTGTTTGCATGCAGTAGTCCCCCTTCACAGTTCCCGGCGCCATATTGAAAGGTAGCATGCCTTTGCATCTAAGCGAGACGAACGGTGAGCTTGCAATGATAAAGACAAGTGAATAATTGTCCAAGGTGTTAAAAAGAGCTCACCGTTCGGTTCCCTTCGATGCAAAGGCACGGCTACCTACCAAGATGGCGCAGGAACTGTGAAACGGACAATCATAGACATTTAAAGCACTTCCATTAGGATGAGCGTAGCGACACCAAAACTCCCACCGATGTTCAAGTGGGAACTTGTAACACTTACAATCTTTAAAGAAAATCCTTTTTACGAGTTTTCAAACTTCAGATGATAGGCTTCGACTCGCCAAATTTTGTTCCCGATTCCCATTATCACGGTTCAAGTTGAAGCACGGCAAATCATATACCGAATTGTTCCTCGGTTCCTAATGGAAATGCTTTTTCTCCATACGCAATCCTGACTATTGTATATTATTTTAAAGGTGCAGTTATTTATTGGTGCTTAACATATTAAAATTAACTTAATTAAATCCTTTTTCCTTTGTTACAGAGCATGCAAAATACACGATCTTTGATTAACCCTCTCTTTAATTGCATGCACTAAATGTGATTTTATTAGGGCTCCAGTAAAGCCAGAAACTAGTCGTCTGCGTATGGAATTATTATATATGTAAAAAATACGGCGGTGAACTGATTGTACAAAAGGCTATAACTATTTCCCTCTCTCTCGTCTCCTAATTCTATTCTGTCTTCATTCCTCTTCTCTTTTTCTCCCTTTATTGCTATTTGACATTTTCCTTTATTGGATATCCCTAACTGGCTAGTTTCCGGCTGCATGGCAGCTTTCACATATTTTCATATTGAGCATTCAAATAAAATGGTAGCAACTACTAACAATAATGGGACTAAGACAATTCATGATAAATAAGTCTTATAAATGCAATTTAAACCGAATTTGGCCTTTTTCTTAAAGCAAACAAGTATCTACTCAGGTGCATTCTCAGACATACCTTTCGTTTGCTCTACTTCAGAAGGGTTGAGACAAATCTTCCGACATCCATCCCAGCAGCATTTAAAGGATCTACCTTGATCATGGCAGTTGGTATCGCTGTTGCATTGGTCAGAGGAACCAGCGGGGCAGTTGGTGCTATTGGTTGGAAAATGAGGACAAGTCGCATTTCTTTGTTCTACGTTACCATTTTCTGTTAAATAAAAAACTATTTTAATAGTATGTTAAAACATACTTGTACCGGTTTTCTCCCACCGCCGGAAAGGACAAAAGTCAAGTGAAGTTATCTGCCATTTGTCTTTCCAAATTTCTGACGGAACTAGACAAGTGTCAAGACAAGAAAACATAATCCTTGAGTCCAACCTAAGGTAGACTTGCCCCCAATGTTAACCTCTCTTGTTTCCTGAGGAGTTTTCTATATTACTTATTTTAATCAGTTTGTAATGCGCGTGTGAGCATCTCCCTATGTAATACGCGCAATATAAGTATTAAATCATTATTATGTCGTTTTCGAGAACTTAGAAAAAAGTAATAACTAATACTGCCGCGTTTTGCATGAGTTTTTTCTAATTTGTAGCTTTGGTACACCTACTATTTTTTCAGTGTTTTCTTACCATTAGCTTTTCTTGTCGTGGCAATATAACATCTCTTTGCGCATCCATTTGAACAGCACTTGAATTGGTCTTTACAGTCGAAGTCATTAGAGCATCCGTTTATTTCTGGAATACAGAACTTCGGCACTGACAGAAATGGACAGTTCCCAGGCCTGGGTAGTTCAGAAGGTGCTTAAAAATTATCAAAAGAATTCAAAAATGAAAATAAGGTTACGCAAAGGGCAAATCAGAGTGAGGGCAGATTACAAGCACACCTGACAAAAATTAATTTGCAGAATTTGAGAAATCCCAGATCTAGATGTAAAGGATAATATTGATGAAATGGCATTTTGACCAGATTAAACCTGTATTTCCCTTGCTTTAATTTTGTTGGGGTCAAGTTGGCAAAGAGATAAGTAGCTAGTCTAATATTCCCGGTTATGGATAGACTAGCTAAGTAAACATGATACACAGTGGTCTACTAGAGTCTTGAGTGTAGCGAATGTGTTTGTCATCTCTCACAATGTTATGGTAAGTTGCAGCAGGTCATTGCATTCAAAGAGGAAGCAACTGCCGGTTCTATTCTTGTCAGGAGAGTACGTGAGTGCATGAAATGAAAGGTGCAGTAGAAAACAACCTCACGACGTTTTCCGTACTACTGTTTGCTTTTGAATTGCACACCGAGCGTACGTTTTCTTGCCTGGAGAACAATTTCTGCAACACTGTTAGTTTCCTACTGAGCGTGACTTGAATTGCGTTACCACCTCTTGCATGCGCAAAGTATTTACTGTTGTTGTTTGTTGTTGTTTTTGTCGTACGGGGTTAAACCACAATTTACACTTTTCATATTTCAGGTTATGTGGTGTAAGAAACATTCTTTCTCCAACTTGCAAGACAGTTTACATACCAGGTGAAGGTACTTCTGACTTTTCTGTAACAGAAGCAGCACAGATCTTCTTGCAGCCATTTGAGCAGCATTTGAAGTTAGTTTGAGAAGTAGCACAGTCAACATCACTGTTGCAGAGATTATAATTGTCCTGACAGTATGTTGGCGGAGGAAGATATGGACACACTCCCTTTGTTATGGATCCGCTTGAAACTAGAAAGATGGAAAACAAATAGAAATAAAATTGATTCCAAAATGTTAAGCAATGTCATATGTACCTCCGAGACAATCGTGGAATCTGAGGCGTCGTATGGACTTTGGACCTGACGGAAAGGCCAACCTGCCTTAACGTATGGATTACATAGGATAATGTTCTAGCCCTAAGGTATCACAGGAGAGACTTGCCTGCATCCAGACCATGCCTAAAGCTAACCCTTTGAACTATCTGCTACGCTGTAATCCAGTATTTTATATCCCGGCATATAGACATGTTTAATAAATGTTGTTTCATGTTACTGTAATGTCCTTGACTTTGGTCAACAATATTATAAACAAGCAAATGGCAAATAATAAACTATGGCATATCGATTAAAGCGATTAAAGCAAAAAGTTCCCTTCTATTTCATTTTCAAAACGTCACTGAGTAACTGGGATAACGTGTTTTGGGGTTTCAATCAAGTCTCCTGCAGATTTCGGTACGTTCGCTTGCTGATGATTACTTTTATCCAATTATCATATTACAATTTTAACAAGATTTCATAATGGGTGGTAAAGTAAATGGAAGGGACATCTGCCCACGAGCATTATTTACATACTATTGAATCCATGAAATTCAGTACTATAATTGATTTATAATTGCCACGGCCTTATTTATGATATTGAGTAATAAACAATAAGTTAAATACGCCCATATTTCCTTCTCTAGCTATCTAGAACACCTAATTCGCCTATATAATTTAAACAAAACCTTTGGGTTTGTTTCATGATCGATAGAAAAGTTGGAAGTCTCATTTTTTGCGGAAGAAGGATAAGCAGACAACCTGGAGAAAAACCCTAGACAACAAAAGATATCCAATAGTTAACTTTACCCCCATATGTTAGCAGTTCTAAAGATTGCACGCTGTCAGATTCTATTGAATTTGTTAAAAATGAAAGGAAAACGGTTTCAGAAAAACACGCTAAGATTATATGAGCTTTAGATCCATGCTATGGAATGGAGTTAAAGCTACCAAAACTACATGACTTCGTTGGCGATATTGATAGATAAAGAACAATAGTGAGAATTAAGACTATCGCAGTTGCTGGAGTGCAGTCAGCACTAGTACTTGTCATGAGAAAACACAGGAAAATAACTGGGAGTATAACATGTACACCCATGTTATGGCAAGTCGCATCAGTGTCATTGCAGCTACACGACGACTGTGTTTTTAACAAAAATATCGAGAAGCCTAAATTACGACAAAAGTATAAGATTGGTGATATTAGACGAAAGTATAACAAGGATGATACGATTAGTGAGCCGAGTACAGCCAGCAAGCACCAGAGCTTGCTCTGCGGAACATACAAAAAGGACTAATGATGACTTCCGTGCAACAAAAACAAAAAACAAAAAATACATTCACTATAGGGTTACGTCTTATTCAACACTAGGGGGCGAAGGCTGCACCTACAAATATCTTTACATTTTAGCATTCTTATAAAATTAAAAATACGGATTGCTTATTATCTACCTACCAATCGACTTTGGTATGTAAGTAACTTAAAATCAATCTATCCGTTTTGTCCATAAGGCAAAAAGGCCTGCTGATAAGACTTATATAACCGAGAGATTACAACCATGCTAGAGCTAATGAACATTATCTCTTGTCACAAATGCATCGAGAGGGAGTAGTATAAAATAATGCACAGCTTCTATTGGTTAAATCCTAAAGGTGGAGGCAATGTTGCCCTATCTTAGCTTTTTTATCGTTTTTATCAACCATAATCGCGGCAAAAGATCCTATGGGGCTTGACCTAGTTCATTATCAGGGTGGCCGTCACGCACGAACAATACTTTAGCTGTGACCTTAAAGGAAGCATAAGAGTCGCACGAGGTGTAGCTTATCCAGCAAACAAAAAACAAACACAAAAATACACACACACACACACACAATACAGCAACCAGTGTAAATCTAACTTGTATGCAATGAGTCGGTGTAAAGACAACTTGTAAATATGGCAGTATATGTCGTGGCTCTTTTACCCTGGCAAAGGGTCGAAGTTCCGAAACGTTATCCTAAATAACATTTGATATTTCTCGGCTATTCTGCAAACACAAAGTTAACTACAGTTCACAAACTCAGACAAGTGCCTTTGCCAAGCGCTTTGCGTATTTTGACCTCGACACACGTCCAGGCTCGTCTTCAAAACGTCTAGTGTGTAAAAAGGATCTTAGTTTCCATTATCGGGTACCGATTCTGACCTTTGAATATTTTCCAAATATTTTCAAATCGTAGAGAAGGGTTTTTTAGGACATTTCTAGAGGTTTGACGATCTTGAAGATAAAACAGTAAAAATATCGATGATTTTCCTTTATTTTTTCAATAATCCTTTTCTTTGCTTTGAAGAAAGCCTATGCAAAACTGACAAGTTGGTGTTGTGGCCAAATGACCATATTTCTATGAAATTTAAAAGTTTAGATATATATATATATATAAATCTATAAAACTATCAACAGAAAACGTCTCAGTCGTTTGTCATCAGCAGTATCCTCAACTGTAGAAGGACTCGCTGACAAGGTCTCATTTGCTGATAATGATTTCACTTTTTGATTAATGTGATGATAAGATACCATTTTAAAATCCAAGCGAAAATAATAGGCTGTAAATAGGTTGAGGTCTGGAGGCAGCAATGATAAAACAATAAACAATAAACAATAAACAAATAAGCAAGCACAAATCAAATAGTATTTCTGGAGTGATTGAAGTAAATCAAATAAATACACTTTGCGATAAAAATCAAAGCCTTTATCACCAACACTAGACTATTATATTCCTGATATTCTTTGGCAACCGTTGACGCTTCCGTCGAAGGCGCCTTGATGGATTTCCACGATTGTTGTTCTAGCAAGAACGATAGCTCTGTGGTCGATATGAGATTGATAAAGCAGAAACTTAAATACCAATAAAAAATGAGTGCACGTCCTCAAAGAAACAACGAAGCATTTGTTTTCAAAAATACATTGATGCGGATTAAAGTTCCGTATCTCTCAACGCCATGGATAGGTACATCCTCTGTCGATTGAAGCTTCGCGATCGTGTGCTTTCACCTACTCTATACTACAATAAAGTATCATAATAATGATACTCTTTATCGCAAAACACGCAACACTCTCTAAAGACTAAAGGGAAGACCAGATCTTGAAGAAACATGGTCGTTAAGTCAATCTGCACACGCGAATCTATAGGTAACTAATTACTAAGGTTATACTAAACAACTCTAAGATTTAAAGGATTTAATAGGCAATAAATGATCACATCGTGTTTCATTTAGAAATAAAATAAACCGTTTGAATGATTTCAAAGACTTGGTAAGAAGTGGTTTGAGTTCAACAGAGTACGACTTACCGAAGACCCGTACATGGATGAAGAGAATAAAAGCCAGTAACACACTCCAACGTTCTCCAGCAGACATGGTTCTGATAAATAGTTGCTCCAAAGTCTGGGAATATCTCCTGAATTCTCAACACCAAAGGCAATTATGATAGCCTGAAGCAGTTATCGCTCTTGTGAGATACACAAGTATGTGACGCAAGCTTCTTTCTCTTCAAGAAGCGAGGCGTGAGAGAAAACCCTTGCGTGAGTACCGGCAAGCTGTCGATGAGAGAACGGAAGAAAAGGATTATTAAGAGGAAAGATTCAGTGTTCAGCTAGAAAGTAGAATAGAATACCCCTGTTCACGCGTCACAAGCAAAGCCGTGACACAAGGGTCTAATGAGGAGAAACACCACAATATCACCTTTTCGCAGCAATTTTTCCAACGTTTTCATGCGCGCGTCAAGCGTAACAGAATACTTGGTACTTGCAGTGCGCTTTATGTGGCATAGAACCCTGCTGTTGTGTATGGTTTTGAAACAAGTATTCTCCCCGTCTCATGCTGTTTACTCAAACACATAGGTCAAATAGCAAACTTGGAACACACGGCATAAGCCATGTTATACTTCTCTTCAGTGGAATTTTAGTTGATTTTGAAAAGACAGTGCTCTCTCTCGATTGCCACACACGAAAGTCCAAAATAGACGTAAAAGTTTGAGGCGTGACATGTTAATCGTATTCGAACGATGGCACAAATATCGCCTCGCCTTATCCTTTCCAGCACTCTAAGCTGACCTCAAATATTTGCGGTGACAGTTGAGCCCGTGATTTGGATACGAAGTTTTTGGATTTGTCGTAAACATGACTGATAAAAGGTCGGATTATACACTCCTGTTTTTATATCAATAAACAAAATTGAACTTCAGGAAACCTTTGTCGGAAACACTTGAAATTAGATCTTGAAAGTGTTCTCTTAAAACATCTTCTATTACAAAGCACACGTTTATAAATGATTACTCTTGTGTATTGTAACTGTTTAAATGTGTTTGGAATAAACAGAATGAGCTACGATGAGAAGATTTCCCGACGTTGTAATCGTTCCTACATCGGTTCAACCCAGGCGTTTAGGTAACTATCAGTTCAAAGCTACCAACTTGTAAGACATTTGATTTATTCGAATAATTTCAAACTTGCTGGAAAGCTTGATCTTTGGGGACAGTATCTTCAGCCAATGGCGGACGACTTAGGGGGAGGGGGTAGCTTTTCCTGTATCGTGTTGAACTTTTTAAAGACGCTGTCGATGGTATGGTACTTTTCAAGGTACTCTTATTTATTAGCGGCCCTAGGCTATTTTGCTTACTAAATTGAGGTTCATACCGTACGCGCGGGTCAGTTTTTTCAGTCTTTGTAAATAGTAATGGCCGACCCTATGCATTGCCATGGAGAAAGTTGAATAGGAGAAGAATCTCCTTTAATTAACCTGCCATTCTGCGTCAATGAGGGCGGTTTGCTTTGTGATTCGTCGGAAATGGGTGGATGAGTAGAATTTTAGTGGACAAAAAACTCAGAGGTGAATATCGCTATAGAATGTCAAAATATAACAAAATCAAAATAGCAACCGCTTTGCTTTTACTGGCTTGATTTAATTTATCTAGCGAAGGATTCTTGTTGTTACCGCAACAATTTTCCGTACGCTGTATTGTGAGTAATGGTCAGTGCAGTTAAGGTCAACAATATAGAGGACTTGCGCCATGCCATGCTCCTTAATCGTCGAATAAAAATAGTGACCCAAACTAGGGGGCCGCATTTCAAGCAAGACGCACCAGTGTATTCCAGGATAGATAACTATATACCAAGTTATAGTTTGGCAGCTATTATGTATTTTTAAATATCCTTGTGGTGTACGTGATTTTCGTGGCGAGGGTCACTTCTCGCATTCAAGTGAACGAAACAGGAACATCCCTAGCCGCAAGAACGAGAGCATAAGGCAAATGTTGAATCGGAAAAAAACTACGAAAACATCTCTTGGAAAATATTACCACCACACCATAGCCAGTGATCTCGATAATTTCGGCGAAGGTGGAGAGCAGATATCGCCGGTACCAGAGCAAATCGGTCTTGGCACGTTACAGGGATGACAGTAGACAAGGGTAGATTTCTACTGTGAAATACCATTAGCGGATTAAAAATAAACGTCACCACACGGCTTTCACCTCTGATCTTCCATGCTTTTTCAAGGTGTCAATGTGCGCACTGTTTCCTGTGTGACATAGAGACCTCTTTTGATTTCTCTTCTTTCATCTATCGGAGGGACGTAAAAGAACCACTGAAAACCCTGGCAGTGACTACCCTCAGTGCCTACACCTCATATTAACCATTTCTCATGATTGTAAATTGCATAAAAAGCAATCTGAAATTGAAAACTTAATACAAAGCGCCTTTGATTATATCCATATAGAAAGAGCGCTATATAATTTAAAGCATCATTATCTGCGGGCGCACTCTTCTGATTGATTAGCTTTATTACCATAATTTTCAAAATTTATCTACAAGATAATATTGATACAGGTATTGGTAATAGCTACTCAGAATAGCTAGACTAATCGAGCTGAGTAGCTGCTAAGATTAATTCAGCTATAGTAGGCTGTAGTAATAAATGATAATAAAGAACAAATCATATATAGTAGTATATGATCATACAGATAATGAAAAATATATATAATATGTATTATTGATATTCCTCGAGGCGTTGTTTCGCTGCTTTCATTCTCGAGGTATCCCCTATTGTGTCCGTTTTCATGTTATAATATTAAACTCGCAGCTTGGTTTTCTACTCTTATCTCGATCATTAAGTTATGCGTTAATGTTCGTACTTTTATTTGCTATTATTGCTTAATTCAATTTACCAAGCATCGCATCATGACACACTAAGTGATCGCAGAATCCTAAGGAGTTCTTATTTTCATGTTCTCGATTTTTACTATATAGACCAAACCCACTTGGGCGGAAGGTTTTCCCATTTAATACCACGTGTCATTCACCTAGAGTTTCAATTCTTTGTTTGATGTAATTGTAAGAAGACACATGAATATTGATACAACTCAAACAAAGAAGCTTATTCTCAACTTATTAAAATGAGCAAGACGCCCTACAGGCGTTCACTGGGTTGCCTGTATCATCATGGTACAGAGGCCTCGTTGCAATGTTAGTCAAAAGATAATGGAATGGTTCACAGAAAATAATGATTTCGTTTAAGTTGTCTAAAACGATCTTCTCCCTCAAGGTGTCCTCTACATGATATTAAAATATTTGCAGGTTCTGCCCTTTTGTAGGCCACAAAATAAACAGTTTTGTGTTACACATGTCACATTACTTGTGAATTTGATCTTGCGCCATGACGCAACACGATCAAATATCCCAATGTGCCTGTCAGAATCACCAAAATAGTCAATAGTACCCGGAAGTCTTCACGGCACCATCCAATAGTCCTTTGCGGGCATATGATGATCCAAATACAGTAAATGTTTCTCGTAAACTTTGACATAAAAGATAAGAAAGCATAGGTCTACTTTTTGTAGATCGATATTGCTTATATGACTGATAACGTCTGATCGAACTTATACAGGTTTCAACTGAATAGGAATAGATATGTTTTCACTTAAAAGATTGCATTATCGTTGAAGATTTAAATCTAATAGAAAAATGGATTTAAATTTTTTTTATGTGGATAAGACGGGATTCGAACCCACCAAAAGTAAAATATAAAAAAAGCGATTCCACTGTGCCATACCCCCGAGACATCCGCAGAGCTGAGGCGGCGTATGGACTTCGGACCTGACGGCGATTAAATCCTTCTGCCCTTGGGTGTACGAATTACGCAAGAAAATGTTCTAGCCAAAGCATCAGGGGAGAGACCAGCCGGCCCCCAGACCATATCGGCTAATCCCTTGCATCTCTGCCACGCACGGAATCGGTTGAAAAAATACTGTTAAAAAGTCTAGTCTATTCGGTGCATTGTTTTCACGGCTATTGTTATGTTGATTCACCTGGAACCGTGGTCCAGTGGATAAATCGTTGTCGTTCGAGAGACTGAGTCAAGCTCGCCCGAGGAGAGTTAGCACTTGGATGGGTGACCTAAACATTATACCTGCTCACGCTTTTGCTACTTTTTTCCCGTTTTTCTTTTTTGATTTTTAAAAACAGAAGATATAGAATAGTGAAAGTTTATAATTTTGAGTAACCTATTCCTGTATGTTTTTTGTTTTTTTGTTTTGAAAAACTACCAACGAAGGTCTCCAGTAACCTAAAGTGAAAATCTGACAAAATATGACTTAAAATAAGGTGAAGGCGATCTACCACGGGGATTGAAATTTAGAAATTACATCGACAGAAGGCGTCTCTCTGAAGCGTGCGAAGCAGTGTGGAGTAGCAAGTTTTACAAAGATCGCAACACTCCAAAGGTACACCAAGTAAGCTTATTTTAGATATTGCATCGACAGAAGGCGTCGCTCTGAAGCGTGTGAAGGAGTACGAGGTCGGAGGTTTGCGAAGATCACAGCACTCGAAATTTGGAAGGAACTAATTTCAGTCGATTCCATTAATTTCATTCCTTTTACGCCATCTAGTTGCCCAAAGTATCTGTCAATAGGAAATTTGACGAAAAAATAAACATGAAAACACAAGAGTGTGGATCAGTACATCGTATATTGAACCCCGCAGTTGCAGGTTCCCTGGTTTTTATCATCATATAGGACCGTGAGGGACTTGATTCAAATCAAAACAAGAGCGTGCACTGGGTTGCGCAATGTGCGGGTATGCTGGAGCTTATTTAACAACTAACATTTTTTATGTACCGCTATTTGGGGAGAGGGTGTACTTTGGAATATTTCAGGTGTATGTATATTTTATACACCTGAATTACACAAGAATCTTGACCTGACTCGTCGCGTCTGACGATATTTCAGGAACTCTAATTCGTTTATAAATGTGTTTAAATGGTTGTTTTTTGTTGTTTTTTTCTAACGGTTCTGAAGTTCACGATCTCTCCATTATCAATCATATTCTTCGAATATAGTTTTTTAAAATATCCAAACCAGTGAAGTGGAATTAAACTCGGTTAGTAAAAAGATTCAAAACTTTAATGCGAAAAGTACTTACGGTCAAAGTAACCAGCTCTATTACCGCGTAGTATTTAACGATAAATTCATGTATATGTCTCATATTGACTAAAAAGACTGAAAGTCGTATTCTCTTTTAGGCTCTACTAACCCACACGATTGAAGCCAGAATACAGCCGACCGAGTAGCTGTAATAATTCTAATAAATATGTGAATTACAATTCTAGAAATCTTATTTTACCGCTCAATTTTACTTCTAAAGCCCGGTGTTACAGCCTCAGCTGCTAAGCCAGCGTATGAGCCATTAATCTATGAACACATCATTCAAATCCATAAATGAGTACTCTTGCGCAAAAATGCACTTTTCGTGAGATGGAAAAAAAACAAAGGCATTTTACGACTGGGCTGCCCCAGGAAACCCAGTAAAAATAACATTACGCCCAAGTGGATTTGGTCCATTCCAGTATCTTACCGTCCATGACTTGTTTATTAGTCTCTTATCACATTCAACTCCAAAAACGCGTTTTGTGATCAACGAACCCAGAAAAATTGATTTTTTGTAGCATGTTATTTTGGTTTATTTTGGTCAATATCTTTATATCTATGATTTTTGTCCAAGGAGCCTTCACACCATACAATGTAAATTACAGGTCACCGAATATGGTACTAGTGATGTCGAATAGAGATTTTAATAGGCCTCTTCGGCTCTGACGTAATGTTTTCCCATTTCAGACCACGTGTCATTCTCTAGAGTATAATTTCTTTGTTTAAGGTTTGCGCTCGGTTGAACATGAGAAGACACATGAATATGGATACAGCTCAAACAAAGAATCTTATTCTCAAGGGAATGACACGTGGTCTGAAATGGGAAAACATTACCCCAAGCCGAAGAGGTCTTTTGCCGCAGCGTTCCTCATTTTTGCCACAATAGATGGGCTGCCACCATTTCTAAGAGAATGATACGACAACCAACATATAGGCCATGTTGGTTTCTTTTCATTGATGTTTTTTGAAATAATATCAAGCAAACGTTATAGGGTGAATAAATGGTCAACCACTGTATTAGAACTGCTTCAATATTGGTCTTTAGGCTACACCCGTTATAATATATTCATTTTAAACAACCTGATAAGGAGGCTGAAAAAACATACAGTCGTCATTTAAGCAGTTGTGGAATGATACAACTATTGCAAAAAATATTGGTGAAGGGTATGTTGCATTTTATGTACCAAGTTTCTAATGCATGGCGGATCATATGTGTAAAGTATGTGTTTGTTAGCTAGGAAGAAACTACGACGGAAAAACTTACGGTCGACATAGTTTGCGAAAATTCCATATTTTTTGACCATTCGTTGAATTAATTCTCGTAAACCATAACTGTGCACTTTCGGCTTGGTAAACATCATTCAATATTCAACGACACCATAACTAACATTTTTTTGATTAGCTGTAGAGTTTGGCAAAGCGCTGTCGTATACTGTCATCATAGTTCATTTTTATAATTGATGGTTTTCACGGCGGCCATGTTGGAGGAACTTAACAAAAGAATTGTCAATGAATTCTTTTGTTATATCCTCCAACAAGGCCGCCGTGTCTTTTGTTATTTAGTTCACTTGGGAATGGTTGAAAACCATCAATATGCGCGATTTACTTTGGGGAAGCAATACACAACAGCTATAATCTAACAAGGCAAACGTCAATGACCATGTTGGTTGGATCAAACATTCGTTTCTCTGTCAGGGTCAGGTTGTGGTATCTTGCGATGATTACTGATCTGTTTCTTCATGTACATCATTATGATTAGACAAATGATGCAAAACCCTCCCATGCCAACCATTATCCAAACATACTTTTGGAAAGAGGAACCTGAAAAAAATGAAAGCAAAATTAAATTGAATATTGGAAAGTCGATAAATGGCTAGCCGAGGGCTGGATTATACAAAAAGGACAAGGTCAAATACGTAACGAATGCAGAAGATGGCGAGAGAAAGTAGAATGGACTTCAAATACATGGTTATAGATAAAAAGCGGAATACCAAGATGGCCATAAATTCCTTAAATTCAGGGCTAAGTACAAGAGCTTTGCACAACCATTCCATTCTGATTACTTATATCCCTTTTCCAATAAGTTAGGACTTTAAATGCGCCCTTTTGAGTGATTACAAAGGTACAAAGTCGATCAGTTACGAGTATAGTTATAGGTGGCGTGTAGAGGACACAAGAACGAAAGAAACCAGGAGCAAACCGCTAAATTCAACAAACATGGCAGCTATGAAGTCACACAAACCCCAATAATGAAATAATGCAAAAACACAAATAGAGTTGATAGAATAGAATAAAGCTTCAATAAACGTTGCAAAAATGCTTCAAACAAAAGCTCCAATTGTGAAACAAGACCAGTGATGGCAAAGTAGATACCACGCTAAAATAGGACATTTTTCTCCTTAACTCCAGAGATGATACTGAGATGATAAAACTTACCAAATGACTTTTGCCCTAAAGCATTAGGTCGGTTTTCCATAATAATCGGTCCTTGAGTCAGATCCACCTCTGTTGTAGAACTAACGCTACGTCTCAATCTTCCAAGACTTGACAAACATCCTTGTGAACATCGTGAAGCCGCGTTCGATGCGTTGCACACGATGAGATGACAGTGTATGTAGACAAACTGTCGCCCTTGCGCAATGAATTGAAATGCTTTAAAACTGTATCGTTGGACGTTGTAGCTTCCTTTATAGAACTGCACCGTTGGATCCACTGCGCATCTATGTCGTATAAACAAATTTATGTTTTTTAAGAAAAAAAAGAGTGACAAAACAATGCACCAAATGCAATACAAGCTAGATCTGGCTAACACCTGATTTCCAGTGAGGTTTTAGAATGCTGTGGTTGGTGCTGCTCCGCACTCAATTCAATACTTTACTGCTACGAATTTATAGTTACAAATCATACGACGATTTTTAAGTGAGCATTCAAACGACAATCCTTACCCATCATTGATGATGTCGTACTGCATGACATGGTCTGGGTTCTGTGTTGGTGTCGCGTAGCAACGGTCAGCCATAACCGAAAGACGTTTGTCAGGAGAATCAATGCTTACTTGTACATACAGAGGTCTGTTGACGGTCACTTTTAACGGGAAGTCCCCAATACCGTATGCTAACGAGAATGACTCGTCACGATACAGGGACATGCCAAGTTCAAATTTCGTTGTAGAATTTCCACCATCTAATATTTTACGTACCTGAGAAGGAAAGACAAATTGGTTCCATTAGCATGGAAACAAAACAATTTAAAAAGGATTCTCCTAGTTATTAACGTCAGGTGGGCTTCCCATGTCATCAAATTTTAATTTCAAGTTATTTGTTTGCGGAGGGTGGAAAACTGGAAATGACGATCGATGATGATTCCAAACAATGACGATCACGAGGGATGAACCCACGAGCAAAGCGTAAAGGGGCGGCGCATTGGGAGCGTAAACCTCTCGTGGTTCTCATGTACGAGAGGAAAAAGGGGGGAAATAAAAACTTGTCTTGGAATTATACAGTCCAAATTAAACACTGTCATTTATTGGTTCACTGATCAATACCTTTGTTGGCAGGAGTCCAAACGTAGACGTCACACCCTCCTTGGTATAAAAACAGCTAAACGGTATTCTTATGTCTTGAATACGAGTGATCATGCCTTTTCTACGGTACTCTTTGACTACGTTACTGTAAACCACAGCCTCATCGGTGAATTTCGTCACTGTTCCACACCCCATTAGTGGTGCCTTTAAAGTGTAGTGAGTTTGATTTGCAGTTGCTCTACAGGAACTGTTGGCGAGGGTCAGATCAAGTTCACTGTATCCACTCAAGGCATTTTTCTTTAGGTCGATGTACATGGTGTCTTTGAGGCATCGTACACTAGCACCCGGTGCAAATGAATCTAGGAAAATTAATTTTGAAGTAAAGTCAATTGTATTGGTTAATTGTTTGCCTGCATTGGCGTTCCTGGTCGACGTTCCTGGTTGGATATATTGTTCCTGTCAGGAACCTAGGAAGACCTACAATTCAAGCTATGGACAATATTGTATCAGGCAACCTCACGGCCACGTCTCATACAAGTCACGGGATGGGTCAAATTACTGTTGGCCGTTATGCTCGTAATGAACAAATATTGAGCAGGCGCATGGACGGAGGCCAAATGGCAACCCACAAGAGGACGTAAACTGAATAGGCACGACTATTAAACCTTGTGGTCAAGTCACGCAAGGGAAGAGGAACGGAAACTGGGGACCCTGGGCATGAGGGGAATACATGATGACTGACTTCCTAGTTGAGTTTTTTTTATATTGGCAGAGTTTATTTAATTAGTTGGCTTATGTATATTTTATGTGACCTTAACACTGTTTGTTCCACCTTAGACCCCTTGCATTAATTTCCTAGAGGAATTATTCTGGGGACAAGACAAAAGGCCTTCTCTTTTCTTATGTCTTCTTTCTTTGTCTCCTCTGGTTCAAAGTGAACATCAATTTACTATGACATTTCATTAATATTGTAACATACGTCTGGTATTTATTTTATTTCTTATTGTGAAGCGCCATGAATTTTGATATGTGCGCTATATAAGTTCCATTATTATTATTATTATTATTATTATTATTATTATTATTATTATTATTATTATGCAACACAAATCCATTGTCCCTCAGAACAATTCCTCTCGGGAAACTCAAAACAACTTCTCTCCACTCAGTGCAAGGGGTCTACTTTACTTTTTCTTCATAATAAAATGAGAAGGACAAATCCTTAAAGTGCCTATCACCCTTTTTTTTTTTTACTTTTTTATATCCAAATATAAGCTATTCTAAGAAACCTGTCGAAAGAATTTTTTGATTCTGACGCTTCTTTCTATTTTTTTCGAGCGGTCAAAAGTGCGAAAATAGGAAGATTTCAAAATATGACCGAGCGAGAGGGGAGACTGGGCTAGTGACGTAGAAGGAGCAACACGCTCTTCTTGATTTACAAAGAAATGTATGGGATACTAGGGGGGATACTGAAGACGTCCTTGCGTTTCTTGGGGTTTTTTAGAAGTCCTTGGACTTTTAACTACTTTCTTGGGCTTCTATGAGGAAGTTAATTATCTAAAGATTCCATTTCCAGTTCTCATCAGGATTCGTAGCCTAATTTACTGGTATATTAGTGAAGCGAACACAACCTAGCAAAGCAAGCGAGGTGACTGAAGTGAAGTGGTTCCGACCCGATCACAAATATTATCTCATTGGCTGGGAATAAAACTTGTCAAAACCTTAGTAAATACACCAAAAGTACAGCAGCATAGATAGAAATTCCTACCTGGAAATTCCTAGAGTCGTTATAGGGAACCGAAGTTGATAACAGGTAACATTTTACTTGCCATTGCTCGAACTGAGTCGTCTTCGCACCGGATCGGGAATTTATTCCCGGTTTATTAAAGAATAAAACAGTTTTGGTGATTGTGGTAACATTTCAGTGGTTATTAAACTCTTAAGAAGTATTTGGTGCATTGCTAAAAGGGCTGTAATGAATGGTTGAGACAAAATTCCCGTACGATTGACACAATAATACTACTATTCACAATATTTTAATTATTTGCTACCGTAGAATGCTCTTCAGATTTTTTACCTTTATCGAATTTCCCTCAATAGACGATCGTTTTATCTTTAAAGATAGGTATGGCCAGATACTGTGAGACAGGATAGAAAACTGATAGAATAGAAAATATTATATTCGACTATGAAGTGAAACCATGTTGACCTGCAGAGTAACAGTAGACTGATGATGCGAAGTGTCACGCACCCTTACATGTAGTTTCTCGACTGAACTACTACAGTATAAATATATAATGCAATTCATGTTTAGATATTTTGAAAACTGTTAAGCCATCTACATTGAAAAAGATTTTGTGAACTACCTGGAGTTATTTCATTGTTTCTGTTATTTACATTTGATGTTTCTGATTTGGAAACGACCTGGAAGAATTTTGCGCGGCACGGACTCACATATTCATCCATAAATACATCAGATATTAATAAGAATAATGCTAAAAAATTTAAGACTTAAAGGGTGTAGGTTCATATAGTGCTCAGAGTTACTGTATGTGAAATCTATAAGTTTTTGAAACTAATTTATTACACTTGATTCTGAGCGTGACAGCCTAATATGAGGTTTTCCCTAGGTTGCGTTTAACTTCTCGCTGCTTTTCTTTTTCTTAAAATAATTCAAAAATAATATCATTCTTGAAGTCTGAAGTAATTAACATCCTCTAACCAGAAAAATGAGGTCTTTTGAAAGCGTATAAACGGCAAATTGGTCATAAATACCAGTGAAATCTAGAGAGAATGAGGAAACATCTAAACCCAACTTACTCCTCTTACGTCACAGCCCAGTCCTCTAGGTTATCATTTTACGCGGCCAGAGTCAAAGAAATGCCTATTTTCGCACTTTTGACCGCTCGAAAAAAATAGAAAGAAGGGTCAGAATCAAAAAATTATTTCGACACGTTTCTTAGAATAGCTTATATTTGGATATAAAAAAGTAAAAAAAAAGGGTGATAGGCACTTTAAGCGACACTTGTTCTTCTACTTTACTAACCGGGTGAACGCATCATCAATCCCCAGGTCAATCCCCAGTTCTAATCAGTAATAAAGAGATGGTACTTTACCCCCTAGTATTCAATAACTACCATATGTTAAACTAAACTATTGACTCTTGATGACAATATTATTATGTAGTATACATGAAAATGATAATCATGTGTGAGAGTTTCGTTCCTAGGCCTTGCAGCTATTACCACGTTGCTCTCGTAAAAAGGAAAGGAATTGTTTTGCAAACATGGCAGATATTTAATTCCATATCTCTGTCCCCCGCTCTCTCTACATGACCAGAGATAACTGGGTCAGGAGACAGCGACGACAATAAACCAACTAGAGCAAGGAATTCAAGGTATTCCATTGGCCTTCCACACTCTGAATTCTAATGTTTTATATTATTGTCAAATATCATTGACAATGTTCAAATAATTTCATTTAGCACAGCATAAATGCGTAGAAAGCTTATGCGAGGGTTCAATATATTTATGTCTGGTATTTGATACAAAACAAGACATCTTTAAAACATCGATACGTTATTTAGATTAATACTTTCTTTTGACAAACAATGTCGCTCTGTAAAGCGCGCAGAACTCTTAATCTACAAGGACGAGGTCCAGACAAAGAAATACAAAGAATCTTAGTATTAAGAATTAGCTGCTTGTATGACACTAAACTCACTCCATTTTGTCCATTTGATAGCTATTTGGGTTCTTAAAATAAATGATTTAGACAAAGTGCTACCTATTAATCCTAAATGGCATCCCGCAAATCCCCTCGAAATCAAGTGTGTTCAGGTCAATGTTCCTTGGAGTTTCGACACACGGTGGACTAGAGAGTGAACCAAGGAAAGGAAGCGTTTTTATATTTAGATCTCAAGCACCAGCGATTCTGATTATTTGCTTATGTTTTGTAGTATTTCTCAGATCACACCAATGAATCTACTTACCTTTAGTAGCATCCTGCCCATTCGTAATACCGTTGTTGCAAACTAGAATTACTATAAAGACGCAAATCCCTAGGCAAGCCATCACACAACACCTACCGTAACTAGAAAAGTGTCTAAGAATAATAGGCAAAGAGGAGTTACTCGCCAGTCAGTCCTGACTGCATGCCACTATGAACCCGATACTTGGAACGCATCAGTCATTACTTTGTTTTAAAAATTGAACACATGTCAATCATCAAGATTGTTCTGCTGAAAATCAGACAAACAGCACATTGGTCATTCTGTTCCTGGTGCTATAAAAAATGTCACTTCAGTTTCAGCATGTTATGCTAGCGGAAATGCCTTGTACACTAACAAGTTTGGGCGCATATAATTGATGAGGAAAATTTTTGTAACTTCTGTCATAAGAGAGAACAAGTTGGTCAAGTTAGACGAAGCGAATCAAAGCACACGGACACGAGTGCACTCAGCCGACTCCAGGTTTTAAAGAGAAGTCACTCCCGACTTTATAAACGACAGGTTTCAAAAAAATGCCGGTCATTTTTTTTGAATTTTATGAATCTTTACAAACTATCGTGTCCACAGGATATTTTATCCGTGTATAGGAGGAAGGTGGAGGGTGGGTTGAATACGAAACTTGAAGAGCATCCCTAACAGGATTCCACTGATAATAATAGTTATTTATAGTTAGTTATTTTTATAGAAGTTTGGTCTAAGAAGAAGGAATAGAATGATATATGGATAAAGGAAAACTCGCAAGAAAAATATTGTGCCGGGTATCTAGACGCTTCGTATTTTTAGCCACACTACTTCACAAGAATGGATAAGAATAGAGTATCTACTCGACGTTGTGTTACGTTAATCAAAAATTTTGACCTTCCCTCATAAAGAGAGAGTTTAGTTTGACTAATCATTATCCAACCTTTTATATAAACATGGTAGTTTGTCAGAGGAGAAAAGATGCAGCTTACACAACTACAAGCCAACGTCATGTACACTGTGTTCCTAGGATTATTATTTTTCACATTGTAGTAACTGGTAAGAAAGAGCACTGACACTGACACCGTCACTGAAAAGGGTGACGGAGCGCTTAATCATCAAAATTATCAAAACTAAAAGCAGCCAAAGGGGGAATAGAATATCTTGTGCCTAACACTGAAGGGGTCGCGATCCCATTTCCTTGTCCAAACTATGAGAAATTCCACAACCTATTTTGGATATTGCATTTCACATTCCCACTTGCAGCACTCCCAAAATAATGCCAAAATATACATTCTTAGTTTCTAGCCTTTCAGAACCCCGAATTACTTTTTAAGTTTTCACATACATACCTTGCCATTCTGTAAAATCTACTCCTTCGATCGCTGCAGCCACCCTTACTCCCGTATCCAGAACCTTACCACCTTGAAGAATCTTCAAGGTGTACAGACCCATATCTATTGATCTGACTCGCCGTATTGCTAAAGACCCACTTGGGCTTACGCTGTAGCGATCAGATGACGATAGGTCAATAGGTCTTCCTCTTCTATACCAGACAAACTTTGGGATAGGATAGCACTTGACATTCTGGAGGATTAGCCCTGATTTTCCGGGATGGAGTATTATTGGATGGTCGTATTTGTCGATTGTACCTGAAAGAAATTACACAAGAATCATGAACAGAATGATAGTACTCGATATGGGAATTCATAATTGCTCATAAAGTGAATTGCGGTTTTTTTTTTACGGCATATCTGTCTACTGATCTTGCATATCTACGTTAGTTTTGAGTTGCAACAACACCTCATGGCAACGTCAAATCGCATATCCAAAAGTCAAATATTGTACAAGATGACATGAGGTCATCATCGGAATTAAATAAGGATTTAGTCAAAGATCAGTTAACACTCTAAAATCGGTTTGCGAAGGCCGAACTTCATCATGACCAAGATAAGAAGAATATTTCGAATTACCATTGTTTAGCAGGTATGGAATGTTCCCTTTCTTGCCCCAGGCAAATAATGAAAGAATAAGCCTGAAGCGAGGTAACATTTTACCCCCGACTCTATACCATAATAGTTTTTGAAATTCTTTCATATTAAAATTTTTGATTCCTTAGAGAATACAGGAACAATAGTCATAAAAAGAACCAAAGCAGTGTGAAAAGGATTATGGTCTAGAGTCGGAGGTAAAACGTCTTCTCGCTTCAAGCTTATTGAGGTGGTGGCATCCGTTTAAAAATATTAAAATATTAGATCAAGTCATAGCAATGCAATCATATGGTTTTTCTATCCTTTGTAGAAGGGAAAGAAATAACGCAAGCATTTTCCGGATTTTTTTCTTTCTTGAATAGATTATTAATAGAATGCGGCATTACAATTTACCACTTTTAAAAAAAACTTATTGTATGATAAACTTACGGTTAACATTAAGTTCAACTGCAGCATTGTCCAAAGCACCTTGGCACACATATCTCCCACCATCCTTTGCAGTCACGTTATGTATCACCAATACTTGATATATCCCATGATCCTCCACCTGCATTTTCGTGCCATGTGTTTCAGGTAGAATCTTTCGGCTGTACGAATCAAACCAACCTTCAAATGGCTGTTTGTCAATCCTACAGACGAACCTAATGGGTTTATTAGGGTTACACATGGTCTTGCTTGATGGATAAATCTGTACTCCTGGGACTTTGATTATAGGAAAGAAGAAGGAACACAAAATTAAGTAGACTGCCAGCAGTCCCACTTTTCCCTCTAGACTCATTAAAGACGAGTGTTTCAGGATTGCTGTGGATGCGCGCGGAGATTGGAGCCGAATAAACCACTTACTCGGGCTGCTCACTCGGCTCTAATCTCCTCGAGTCCACAGGAATCCTAAAACATTCATCTTTAATGAGTCTGGTGGTAAAAGTGGGACTGCTCACAGTCTAAAAATTAAGAAGAATATACTGAATATAACACTGTTATTTCATATCATAGATGGTTCATCCCATCAGAATGCGAAAAAATAGCTTATTTTAGTGTTGGTAGGCTTATCATTCTGCTCGCCATATCATTGAAATTCACATCCTATGGATTATTCAAAAACCGTACTACCGTCCCTTGTACACGTAATTGACACACAAGGAATTATTTCGTAGATCTCTGATCGACGCCCAGTGATTGATGCCAATCACTGAGGAGCCGTCGGTAGCACCAATAAGTAAGGCAATATTCACTATTAAATACCTTTCATACTTACTAAATTCGGGGCTTACTAAATTGGGATCGGCGCATCTAAGAGTACAGGAATCTGAACAGCATTTTTGGTTTCCATAGCAATGGTTATCGTGAGAACATTTCTTGATGGAAGATGGACACTTGTCAGGAGGGAGAAGAATAGGACAGTAGCCTGGCTTGGCGTCATCTTGATTTAATAGAAAAAACAAAAGTTATTGAAGGTCAATCACTAACTTTTACTCTACATCATGGGCTGTTTTAAAATAGGAATCCAAGAATGGACTGGCGGGAAACGCAATAGCCTCAGACCGTAGTTTTTCTTTTTGGCCCCTCAAGCGCATCCAACATGGGGAAAAAGATGTCGCGTCGTGTGCGTATTGAATAGATCTTTGTTTTTACCTTTATTTTTTCCATTAATTTGGATGCATGTCTTTCTACATCCGTCTGAACAACAACTAGACGATCTCGCGCATTCTTCATCTGTTACACATTCATCTTTTGCTTGAAACAAGCAGCTCGTCCTTTTTGGCATTGGACATTTTCCTTTGTGTACGTGAGAATGGAAAAAAGAAAAAAAGAAGAAAAGAAAAGCTCTTGATGAAATTAAAGCTAATGAAATTAGTTTTTATGAATAGAAAGACTAGCCGTTCTGAAACGTCCGTTTCCCACTGGCAATAACTAGTCTGAAGCCTTTTCAATTGATGCATGGTATATAAATGCATTGATAAAATAATCCTCTTTATAAATGATGAAATTCGTCTCTTGCCTTGAACCAGTTGGTTTACCACTCGGACAATACCGCACCGTAGTTTTAACGCCTATCTATAATTGGCTCCGTTTGAAAGCCGTTTGAGTAACCAACTGAACGTGTACCACAAGTTTTCCATCTAAACTAGCCTGCGTCGCATCTGGACTTTTTCAGGAAAAAAATCAGACGTAGGCTAACCTACACACATTTTTACTTCTGGCAAGCTATTAGCTATAGCATTGAAGCGTCATACCTCCTATAACTTCAAGAATAGCTTCGACATCGACCCTATGAGCAACCATTGAAGTAAATATTCCATTGTCTTTCGCATACAGATTAGTTGCAGATACAGAATATTTCCCCTTGTCAGACATCTTGACATCCTTTATAATGAGCGTTCCTCCAAGGGTTACGGAATATCGGCCATCGTTAACATCTAGAGGTTCGTATGCCTTCATCCATTCGTATTTCTGCGGTCGTGGAAAACCTTGAATTGGGACTTTAATCATCCCAGTTGCCCCAGAGCGAAGGAATACTTTGATTTCTGACTCTCTAACAGCCACTGAAGAGAATATAAACAAGTCAGTGATAAGGGTAGTGAGCAGAGAGATATGAGCCTAATATAGTGTATACTGTAGTAGTGATATCTCAAACACAAAGAAAATGGCGAAGTTTACTTCAACGATAACTTCGCTTACCTATATATACCTATACTGGAGGTCTAAGTTAGGGGTCAGTTAAATGGAAATGGAATTACTCATGTTTTGGGGGTTTTGTGGAGGGAATCGAGAGCTACAAGGCATTATTGTCGTAACTGGGGTAAGATTGGGATTTATGGGAAGCACGGGAGGCGTAGCAGTGAGAGCGCTCGCCTCTTACCAATGCGACCCGGGTTCGAGTCCCGCCGGACTCGGTGTTGTATATGAGTACAGTTTCTAGTTGGTTCTGCCCTGAGTTTCCAGGGCTTTTCCTCGGGGTTCTTCAGTTTTCCTCCCTCTGCAAAAATCAACTTCTTAAAAAATGCAAAAATCAAATTCGATCTAGAAAGGGCCTGGACGAAAATTGTGTGGTTTTTATTGGAGTAGAGTTTACGTAATTATGCATTGTAAATAGAAATGTACATCTACATACAGATCGACAGTGGCAGATCCAAGAATTTCAGAAATGGGGTGACTATTGCAAAGATATAAGCAGGAATGCGAGGAAAAGAGGGGTAGGCTTATAAGGATAATACAACAGATAAATCGGATTTAAAGCGGGGTGGCTAGCCCCCTTCAACACGCCTAGACCCACCCCTGACATAGGTCACACTCAATGAGTCGAGATATTGCATGAACTATAAGAATTACAAGCAATATTACTCAACCTTTGTGTACTTACATGGAATAGTCAATGAATAGTGCAAGAATTTCAGAAACGGGGTGACTATTACAAAGATTTGACCAGGAATGCTAGAAAAAGGGGGGTAGGCTTACTAAGGACTACAGAGAAATTTGAGCTAAATCGGGTTGGCTATCTCCCTTCAACACGCCTAGACCCGCCCCTGACATAGTTCACACACATACAAAAACGATCCTGACATCGGTTACAAAGAAAGAAAAAAAAAAAAAAAAAATAGAACAAGGAGTCTTACACAAGGATATTACTCAACCCTTGTGTACTTACATGGAATAGTCAATGAATAGGTATCATTAGCAAAAGCACCCCGGCAAGTGTATTTCCCACCATGCTCTTCTCCAACTTTGTCAATAACAAGAGTGTAGTCATTTCCATGCCCATAGACGTACGTGTCACTGTTGTCTTTAGTACTTGTTATCTTCAGGCCCTTGGGATCATACCACCCTTCAAAAGGCTCGCCTCTTACGTAACAAACAGCTTTGACACTGCTTCCAACAACTGCATCATCGGTCTTCGGATAGATTGTAACACCATCTTTGTTTAAAAGAAATAGAACTGGTGAAACTAATTCCATATCGAGAAAAAGGGTCACAGGGAATTCTGGCTAGCGATGCAAGTTGTGCTTTTATGACAATTTTTGGTTTAGGTGGACCGACCAAGGATAGAGGCTTTGCACCATCACGTGTGATGGCAGCCATGACAGGAGGCAGGAACAATTAAGTCTGGTCTAATCTGATTTGCATGAGAAAGAATTCAGTTTCTATTGGGGAAAAGCCTCTATTGTTGTGCCTCCTGTCATGGCTGCAATCAGGTGATGGTGCAAAGTGTCGAAAATGGAGTGTCGAAATCTGGAGCCAGAACTTGTATGCGAACACCGTCCTATAGACGTCCTATGCTACCTCGGTAGAGTAAACGCAAAAACAAAACAATATCAAGCTTTGACTTTGCTAGCAGCAATGCCAGTTTGGGGAATCAGCATCATTGCCCCACTGAAGATGCCTAGGGTTTGGTTAATGGATGTGCGTTTTTCATCTTTAATGAAAACAAGACTTACAGAGGTGCGCAAACATTTGTAGTTAATGAAGATCTTTTACTCCCATCACGAAATGAATATTATACTATCATGTTGTGACACTGACAAACGTTTACCTTTTACTGGTGGAGAGGTCTTCATTTCAGTAAATATTGGCTGCGTGACGACTACTTTTGGCTCAGTATTACGACGTCCTAAATATTAATATAAATTTAAGTTGTTAATTAAAATTTGTAAACTTTCAGAGTGAAAACTTTTCTTGGCAACTCGTTTATCACCAAATCAAAAGTAAAATAATATTGCTCAAATGTTCTACCATTTCATTGTGTGGGCTGGTGGAAGTTTTTAGTGTTGGTATTGTTGTAGCATATGGTTACCGTTACTGAGACGTTGCCAGGTTTTTCTTAGTGGTTTTTGTTTGTTTGCATGAAGTCATTTTTGCTCATGTTTGATTTTGCACATAAACTTTTTCTGAGTTTTGTTCGCATTCTTCGTCTTCGTTGTTACAATACTTTTAATTTATATTTGCTATTATAAGCACGTCTAGTATCTAGTGTTCCAACAGTCGTAGCTTTGTTGTTGTTGTAATCACCAGTAGACCTCCTCGGCTCTGATGTAATGTTTTCCATTTCAGACCACGTGTCATTCCCTAGAGTATCATTTCTTTGTTTAAGGTTTGCGCTCAGTTGCACATGAGAAGACACATGAATATGGATACAACTCAGACAAAGAATATTATTCTAAAGGGAAGAGCACGTGGTTTGAAATGGGACAACATTACGCTCGGGCGCTCCAGAGCCGAGGAGGTCTGTTAACATACCAGTTCGTATAGTAGTAGTAGAGGTGGTGGTTGTAGTAGGGGGCAATGTCTTCAGTATAGTTTTCTCTGTTGTGAAGGCATCATAAGGCGTGGTTTTTCTAGTCACTTTCGGGGTTTTTATTTCTGAAACAAAAAATAATGCCAATGTATCTATAATATGCATACCTTATGCGTAACACACACACTAAAATAATAAATTGTTTCTGGGACGGAGAATTCTTAATTCTTAATTCTTAATAAAGGGAGATCATGATGTGACAAGAAGCAAACAAATTAAAGCGCGCGGTAACAAATGGACATGCTTCACTATTGCGTACATTTGCGTACCTGCTGTGAAGGGTCTTGGTGTGGGTTTTCGCATTGTGGTTGGTCTAGATGTCGTCACTAATGGATCTGTCGAGAAGTAGAACACATAGGCCTTTCTAATTACATAACAAAAATGAATTTTGTAAAAAAGATTTTTTTAAATGGTCAAACAGATACGCTGCATTTGCTCAGACATGTCACACGAGACTCGGGAATAAGCATTACGACATTGGCGAGTGCATTTTTCCTTAACGGCTTTTGAGCCTTTAAATTATATTCGTGCACGCGCGTATGTCTTTATGTTTCTCCTTAACTCGTAAAACTGAATCAATCTTTACCTGTTGTGGTAGGTCTTGACTTTGTTTTTGGATTTATGGTAACTGTAGACGTTGTCACTAATGGACCTGTAGAGAATGAAGCAGAATTTACAAAATATATGTGAAAATGGGCAGTTTTATCCACCGCATTTTCAGTGGTAGGCATTCTTGTTTTTGGTTTTGGCTTGATGGTCGGTTTAGATGTTGTCACTAGTGGACCTGTGAAATACATTGGGGTTTTAGCGATCTTCCCTTGAAAATCTGCAATTCTCTCGTTGGTATCACATCGTAGTTTGTTTACAGTAATTTTGTTTGGAAGATCTGTTTAGTTGTTGGGCACAACATAATGATGCAACTTCATTCCCTTTTGAATCATTTGGGAATTGTTTTGCTATATTGGCTATTCATGTTCATTGGTAATTGGTAATTGGTAAAGAAAAACGTAATACTCAAGGGATTTGCATGTCTATTGAATAATACAAGATAACGGTAGCTAAGAGCCGCTACGTTGTTTCGTTAGTCTACCCCCACCCTCGCCCCCTACTCCCCCCCCCCCCCTTCCAGAAAGAAGGAGCAAGTACCCAACAAGTCAAGAAGTTCGCTCACTAAAGAACATCGTATAGCAGATTCAAAACGAAGTATAGCATAACCTGAACGTATCACTAGGAGCTGAGTAGGTTAATGTACTGCTAGCAAAGCAAGAGGATCCAGTAAAATTGGAGCACTGATGTAGAAAGGCGGGATAAAGGGTACACTGTCGGTGCCCTGTAAGACCAGCCGCTAATACCCGAATAAACTAAACTAGCGTAAAAGATAGCATTTACAACGAACTTCAGTTTTACCTGTTCTAAAAGTTGTTGTTCTTCTGGTTGTTAATGCTGGAGTAGCGATCAAACCAGTCGTAGTAAAAACTGGATCTACACATGCTGTAACGCATCCATTATCACAGCATTTCTTTTCGCTGTCCCAGCAGTCTACATCATAGTTGCACTGAAATACCTGGCCCTCGCAGGATTTTAGTTTAGGCATGGCTGGACACTTCCCTTTTTTGTAGAGATTCCTTTCACCTATGGATCAGATTGAATTATAAATGATTTGTCCAATACCGTAGGTACAAGACCATAATTGTTTACCTTGAAATTAAAGATTTCCGATTTCAGATCACGTGTCATTCCCTAAAGTTTCTTTCCTTTGTTTTATCGTATTCCTGAACATGGAAAGACTAAACAAGGATTTTTATTCTTAGGAAAATGACACGTGTTCTGAAATGGGAAAACAATCCTAAGTTACTGAAGAGGTATATATGGAATACTGATATAAAATGTAACCAAACGAAAATATAAAGGTTAATCTTATTCGTTAATTCATATTAGGACTTAGTTTGCGCTTAGATGTTGTTTCTCGAATTTCCAGAAGGGGACATGCTCCCTCCACCCCTCCTTCCAAACAAGATCACAATGGGCTATGATAATGACTGAGACTTACTGGGGTCGGTGGGGATAGGGTCCACTTTATCGGGTATATTCACTCTATGAGGCAGAGATGGCATACACCAGTGGTTACATGTATCAGAACAACACTTCATGGAGAAACTGCAGTCTTCATCATTGATGCATTCCTTAAACGATACTGGGCAGCCAACTGGTGGTGTGAACAATGGACAGGACAACCCTTTCCTGTTCGGTACTGAAACAAAAGTAATACAAAGAGATTGCGGGTTGAATATTGTTTCATCAGTATATATAAGAACAAACAATTCGACCATAAAGGCCATCTTAAGGCCTAGGGCAAAAGTCGAACTTTCCATGCACCGAACTTAATTACATCAAATAATGCCGCCTCATTATCACCTGATATCCATTGTTTTTAATGAGTTCGGTGCATGGAAAGTTCGACGTTTGCCCTAGGCCTAACAGTTTGGAATACACATGTATAAGCATGATTATCGAATATTTGATTGGAAACAAAACTCTCACAAGATTCTTTGGTTCCACGAGATTTTAGAAATATAGAAATTCGAGAAGTAAAAAGGAAAACTTTAATTTATCAAAAAGACTTTTAAGTTGATTTAAAAATTAGATTAAATTCATATTTTGTTGTTGTTGTTTTTTTAAAGTAAATTTATTAAAAAAAAGAATAATAGAAATAAAATAGGTGCAATACCTAATTCTCCATTTTGATCTGTGCATCGCCTTCTGCATCCATCATAACAGCACGCTGTGTCAGTTGGACATTCAGAATCCAATGCGCATTTATGTGATGGATTCTTAGGACATTTGTCCTTGTGAGACTTGACACGTGGGCACTTAAACGCTCGTGTAGCTGGGGGGAAAATAAGATAATAGAATACTAGAATAGCATGATATTCTGTGTATTTAGTTCTTGACGCATAAGATATCAAGATTAGGGTTTGTTGGTGGGAAACTCGAAAAGCCTTTCATTGCGGGATCTCTTGTTCATTGATGTTTTTGCAATTATCAAATGCCAAAGACTCGTTCACACTAGCGTTGGAATCGGAATCGCAATTGGAACTGACCATACGAAGACTCAGTAGCGTACTGCTCATAAACAATGCTTGTCTCTTTTTCACAACTCGTTGATAAATATGATACGTAGTCTACGTATTTTGCGTCCGAATTCAATTTCGACGCTAGTGTGCACCAGGCTTTATCGACTGATATGTCAAGATTGCGGAAGTGAGTGAAAGAGGTTATTTTGGAGGTTTACAAAAAAAAATCGCATTGGTCATTTTATCACTCTTTTGTTCAATCCCCTTCATAGTTCCCTGCGCCTTCTTAAAAGGTAACCGTGGCTTTACGCGGTGGAAGCGAGAACAGTGGTCACCTTTTTTAACACACTTCGGACAAATATTCACATTTCGGCCAACGCCAGGTCATCGCCGTTCTCGCTTCGATACACCGGGCACAGTTACCTTTTAAGATGGCGCAGGTAACTTTATAAGGAACGATCCTTCAAAATGAACGAAAGTAGATGCATATTGGACATTTGGACATTCGATATTTGGATAATTCTTTACTCTTGCGTAAAGTAATCAGTTATTTGAATCAGATTATTAGAATATTGTTGCTTCAATAGAAACATTAGTTTCCGCACTAGAAACCTCTCAGAAATAATAGTGCCTTTTTCATCGAAAGCATAAAGAGTTGCTCCAAAAAACAGAACTCACGCTCAAAGTTCAGCAGTTTCAAAACGTAAGATATAATATAATGTATTTATAGTGAGTATATTTTTAACCCACCACGCATGCGCAATTTGCATTATATCATTAATTTCCATCCAAATTCTGGGACCCTTTGCATGGAATTAATTACTTTTCATAAACTTAAACATGAATGGAAATGACAATGGAGCCTCTTTCATGCGACAAACTACTGTATTGTTTGCTGCTTGTTTTTGATTGGACCGTATCTTATCTGTACTTACCATTTTTGATTACCGCAAGTGTCTTCGGTAACATGCATTTCTTTCCACAGTCGGCATCCATGCAGCATTTCTCGTCACCAAGGCAGTACGAGTCGTCCAAGCACAAGTCAAAATTAGCGGAGCAAGGGTTCGGCATGTCGTGTCTTGGGCAACCTCCATACTTGGTACCTGGACGAAAGAAACTATAGACTTTTTACTGATATCAAGTGAAAATAAATATGCGTGCAGAACATGCATACTTTCTGGGAGTCAAGGATGGCTTGCGCGTAGCGGTAAGGCTTTGCCTCTCTGGAGTCCTGGGCGTAAAGCTGATGTTACGCGAAGCGACGATTTTTCGCGATACGAGTCGTCGATTTTTAATACATGTTACACGAGTCAACTTTTCGCGCAACGTTCGTTCGAAAATCAACATGTTACACGGGACGATTTTTAGCCATTTCAAAGCCGCCATCTTGTTTGTTGACATCGCCTAGCTTCTATGAGAGTATTGAACTGCATTTTGAGTATGCGTTGCGCGAAATCGCTGATGAAGCTGTTACACGAATCAACTTGCAAAAAATTCGCAATTCTGCGTTGCAAGTTTTTGAAGCTAAATCAAAAACTTGCAACGCGTTGCCGAATTCGAAATTCGTTGTACATGGCATGTTACACGGCATCAATTTCTCGCGCAACGTCGCATTGCGAAAAATAGTCGTTGCGAATCGTCCAGTGTAACATCAGCTTAAAATTTGTTAGGTATTTCTCGCGATTCAAGTTTTTTTACTGCTTTAGTCCGGTTTTCCTTCCTCCGCAAAACCGTAAAATTTAAATTCTAATTCCTTCTGTGAATTAGCTGCCTGTGCCCAGACTTAATTTAAGAAGTCCACGGGTTGTTTCAGAGTCTGATAAAATTTGAAGATTCCTAACTGGGTTGGTAGTAAGCTTGCAGGTAATAAGTAAATGCTCCGTCGCGTTTTGATTGTTGGCGGAAATCTGTAATAATATTCACCCATGCTCAAAGTTCCTTATCAGAATGTTATTAACATTCAAATGGTAAGAGAGTATGAAGTAAGAGAGCACATCTCACATACATGGGTCTGTAACCATAAACGTTTTTTGAAAATCTATTTTAGCTCCGCGCTCAAGACTGAGCTATTTTTAGCATGCGATTTCTGATTATTCAGAGTTGTAGTGAATTCAATGTGAGAGAAAAATGTTTAGTTTCCGACGAGATTAAAAATGTTAAAACTCCTGTATTGACGATAATCGATCAAAAGGAAAGACGCTGAAGATAAGAAGCTAACTAACCCATAGATCCCTGAGGCATAATACTCAAGTTTCGAATTCTATCTGTTCTAAAGGGTTAGCCTCCATTCCGTATGGAAATAATTTGAGAATCCTATAGCTCATCTTAAGTGCGCGCGCTGATTGACTAGAGATGATGTATACAAGCGGGTATTTCACGTGGAACTCACGTTAAACTTTGCATATCTTAATTTTCGGTTATTTTTTCCTATCAAAATACCAAATAAACGTGAAAACTATACTTAAAAAAAGAAACAAAGAAAGACAAATACATAGATATAGGATATGTCTCCAAAAATTAGATAAAAAATTGAGGATATTGTGTGTGTGATCAAAGAGTAAAGCGGTATTTGACTAATTCGAAAACGGTCTATTAACACTCTGTTAGTAGTCCTGTTAAGCGACTCTTAACTTAATGGAATACATACGTGAGTTTATTGCAAGTTTGCTTGTCGTGTCCACACATCTTTTGTTACATCCATCCCAGCAACACCGCGTAAAGGTTGGACAGTCCGAGTCTTTTGCACACTGATTGGCTAGACCAACTGGACATCTCTTGTGAACAGATAATGTGGGACAAGCTGGTGGTTCTCTTGCTGTGAAAATCGATTAAAAAAATGTGAGGCTTCAATTGCTTGTAGTGGTAGTGTTTGTTAGTGGTGGAAGTGGTTGTGTTATCAGTAAAGGTGGTGATTGTGAAGGTAGGTAGTAGGTGGTAGTGGTATGGTGGTAGCAGTAATAGTAATGGTAATGGTGCTAGTTACGATGATGGTAGGTGAGTATATATAGATGGTAGATCTGGGTTGGTGAAGTGTCACAATGGAATAGTGGTAGAGGTATTGATAAAATAACACTGACATTATCTTATTATTAGGCCTGGTATATTCTTAATATACATTAACTAAACATCACTATAATCTCCCCATAAGTTGAACTCCCTAGTCATTTTCTTGGAGAGAACAATGAGAGCAGAATATGATTAAATAGAGTAAAAAAAAACAACAACATCACTGGCAAACCCAGACCAAAGACGACCTACAAAAGTCAATAATAGTATTATGGCTCTCAAAGGTTATAATTACATCCTCGGGTTAGTTCCTCTAGTGTAACTAATGCATATTTTTTATCAACTATTTTGTCCGCGCTGACAAGCTCCAAGCGGACACCTTTCGGGATTTAGGGGAAGGGAAATTTCTGGAACATGCAACTAGAATAATAATAGCTGTCCGTTTAATGAAGGGTGTCCGTTTAATAAGGGGTCCGCCTATCACTGTAATCTTATCAAAAATTGAGCGATAGCTATCTTAGCATAATGATAATACATGTTATGTCCTCGAGGGCATGTTTGTTATGCGAATTATGGGGACTACGTGTCGTTCAAAGTGAATGATTACTTGTGATTTTATCTTAGTTTGTCTAGATATGCAATAATCGACCGCAAAAGCACCAAATAAACCAAAATATCAGAATTGAAGGTGGACGCTTCAGTAAGATGATGCTTGCGACAAATACAATTACTGGACCGGGAAATTTAAATCAATGCAAAACAGTTCAGTTTTCGAGAACAGTTTGCTGATGTTTTTTCACGAGATAGGTATCTACTTTGAGATGTATTGAAAAACTCTAGACTGAGACAAGGGCGGGGTAACACGTGGTAATCCCTTCATAGATATAGCACTACAATAAGCGAAGGTTAGACAACGAGTAAAGGTAGATTCGGATTGTTTCTCTCTCTGTCTATACTCGATTGGATTTTAGCTCTTTCTTCTTTGTCATATTCGTCAAGAATTATAAAGGTTATCCTTCCGTTTGTCTGGTTACCTGTCTGGCTGCACTAGAACGTTAATCTGCCTGCCTGCGTTATTCGAGCAGTCGGTCTTTTAGGCTGGGTATATTTTCCGATCGATCGGTCATCTTGTCGTTGATGTGTTTATTATAGTTGGATTAAGGTTTTTTAGCAAGATGTATCTCGATTACAAACAATCACAATACATAGAGTGCAGATGGTAATGGGTACTAGTGTCAAACAAGGTGACAAACTAGGCCAGTCTGAGCCGGTCATTTCCCGTTACTTAACCCAACATGAATGCGCTCTTGTTGTAACAGTAATAAGGAAATGAGGACAAGATGTTTAATCTTTTCTTACGATTGAGACGTTAATTGATTATAGAATCTTTTATGGGAAAAGCATATAAACGGTTAAGCGCAATGCGCAATATTATAAATACATGGGAAAACTAGACAAAGGAAATGAAATAGCATTGCTCGCAAACGAATGAATAAAATTGAAGCATTTTTGTTTTCTCCGTGGCAAAAGCCCTTGCGAATTCGTCACGCTGAATCATTCGCTTTTTGTATTTGGTACGTCCCAGCTTTATATGGTTGATTGCACAATGAACATCTAGGTCATCCATATTCGGAGCGGTAAAATTAAATGTTTCCGACTTCGAAACACATACACCGTTGGCTTTATCTCGTACACGCATATGCTTGTATTGGAATACTGTTTTGACCTCGAATGGAAGAAAAAGGCGATTGTACTTCGCTATGTGTACGGGAATTTTGCGGTATCTAGCTTTTGTTTCGCCGGGACACAACTAGGCGAATACTTGAATTCTAATATTCTTGTAACCACCGGACATCTCAGTCTACTTGTTTGAATTTGATTTTTTAATTTCGGTATTTATGGCCGATCTGTCTATAGTAACGCGTACTATGAACGATCCGAAACTGAATAGCATAATATTTGGCCTAAAACCTGATCTGGAAATAGCTAGGAGTTAAAAATTCTAAAAAAAGGACGAGGCAAGATGAAACAATATATACCCTCAACAGATATGATCACACATGCTAACTAGTCATATTTATTCATTGACATGTAGAATGTCTGTCTGTCTGTCCACTCGCCTATGCGCACAGAACGACAGACGAGAGGGCGACAGACAATACCATCTGAGTGTAAAACTTTCATGAATACAAAACAAAGCCCAAAAATAAAGTGCAGACTCCATGACCGTATTGACAAATTCTTAATCAATTTCCTACCATCCCTAAAAAGGTTCTATTTTCAAACAATTAGCTTCCAATAACGATAAGTAGAGACGTCTACTGACCAAGATACGGTCGGTGTGAGCAGGACAATAACCAGTCTTGTAGATCCCAGTCCGAGATATATATTTTGGCCCAACATCTCACGCAACCATTAATTATTGGTGACATTTTGTTCAAATGCAACTCCTGTTCCTTCTATTTAGTGTGTATTTCTGTATATAGAAGCCCTGAGCTCTTTGCAGAAGGGCATCTATTTACATCAAATACCAATGTTTATTTAGGCTCGATATTGTCGTTTTCGACAGTTTGTGTAATGTTCGAGTGTCGGGGTGTTTGCAGTTAACCTGTACTACTGTACTTCCAGTACCCAGAATGCAACAACTTTTCGCAAGCATTCCTCCAGGAATCTTTAAGATTACTGAACTTTGCATTCTCTAACCAATTGGCCTTATTGCTCTATTCTGGATATGGACTGATATGGAGAACCGTATAGCAGATCAGCAGATCTGTGTAGCGTGTATGACCCTTACTAGCTAATCCTACCTAAATGCGTCTGCAATCTAAATACAAAGCCCTTAGACATTAAAAAGTTATTATTAAAAACATAAAATTTAAGAACCATCAATGAATAAAACCCTCTATGAATCTGCGCTCTATCATTGCAGATCTGCACTCCTCATTTGGATCAATGGTATGAAGAAAATTGGCAACAGGTTGCAAGAACTCGGTGCAAAATAGCCGCTGCATGTTGGTTAGATTTGACACTGTCAAGTGGAATCAATTAAAAGTACTAAATGACAGCAAGATCGCATCTTATCTTCAAATCATTATGTATATTGAACATCCAGGCTTTAATATCACCAATTTTATCAGTTGTAATGAAGGCTCCAGAGCGACGATTGCCCTCTCAGATTACCAGAATATTTATTGCTATCTATACTGAATAGTATTGGCACATTCTCCTCGATATAGACTTGGGAATACCTCATTGTCCGCTAATGAGAGCTATATTAATCGTGCACAAAAAAGAATGCAGAAAATGGTATCAATCATATTCCTAAACCCAAAGGAATTTTTGTTATTTCAGTGGACTTTAAATAATAACGTTAAGCCCATTCAATATTTTGGATCGTTTTGATAATCAAAACGCCGGGTAGAAAACTTCTGTGTGTTTTGTGTGTGTGTGTTTTGTTTTCAAATTAAAACTCCAATAAACTTTAAACAAGACTGAAAGGAATGACCAAAGTACTGTTATTTCTTAAATTATCTACAAGTTCTTTATACAGACAGCAGATGCGATAAAATTATGAAATGCTGCCACTCATCTGAATCGGTAAGGTTAACTATTTGGGATTAAATATCCGGCGTTTCAGTCTAAAACATTTAGTTCATGGTGCTCGAACTTTGCTACTGAGATAAAAAGTAAAATTCATCCCGTCGTTGATCTTCCAGTGTTACTCATTGACCTTTGGAGACAAGTTGAATTTATAGCTAGACAGACCATTTGCATACTTTAAAAATTCATTTTATATACATGTATAGCACAGCTTTGACAGTTATAATCATTTTTCTAGTTGAACATAACTACTAATGATTCTTTTGGATCGAATGGAATGGTATCTGTAAACATTGCAGGCCATTAAGTTAATCGCTCATGAGTTCAAATCTTTTTGTGGCCCAACAAAACCTCGTTGAAGAACTTTAAGACCATTCTTACAGGATTAATCTATTCAAACCTTTTTCATAAAAATTCACAATTGATACGAATATGCTAGTGAATTTTGACATGAAAACCTCGTGAATGTTGGCGATTGAATCTACTTTCGTACACTAGTATTTGTAGTGGCTAAAAACTCGTGGAACTGAAGTAAAAAAAGTACAACATTAAAAAAGAAAGCAAATTTGCTTAATAGTGTTATGTATATCGAGAATAAGAGAATTTTTTGATAAAACTTTACTACAAACAGTTGTTAATTGTCGATAAGTTAGGAAGCTATAGTCAGTTGTTTGTAAACAAAGGGATAGATTCGCTTACAACGTTTATGTAACTGAACTAACATTGCTATCTTTGCTTCATGTTCATGACCTTTTTTTTTAGCTGAAGGCTCAGTTCTTTAAGGGTACATGTATTTGTATATGGACTGTCACAAATCGTCATTAATTTACACCGCTCGTCTCAATGAATAAAGAACCGGTTTCTCCTTATAAAACTTTGCTTCTTAAAACTTTACTCGCCGTTGGGGCAGCAATAAAACACACTTACCTTCGCCAAACGAGCCAGAAAAAGCATTACAAGCAAATAACACGAGTAGAATCACTGTCATTTCTCCTGGACCACACGACAAGCAGAACTCAGATAACCTATCTGTTGACTTAAACAGCGCTTACATTCAGGCTTATGTCATGGACCGTGACTGCATCCTTGGGGACGAATGAATTATCTTGCTTGATCACGCACAAGAGAAATGGTAACAATACCGTAACAATAGAGGCTACGCGATTGGTTTCTGTAGAAAAGTACTATAGAGTGATGGGCCCCTGATAACTTGAATATTGCCGGTTATAATCAAACGGGCTCACCCTAATTCTGCGGTATTATCGAAATGTAAACGGAGTAATTCCAAAGTCAACATGTCTGTCGTATTGAAGGCCAAACCTTCAGCCAGTACACGCAAAAAGGGAGAGGCCCTTTCAAAAACACCGGAAATTTGAACCCAAGAGGTTTCAATGGTCTTTTCATGGTGCTCCGCGATGTCGGTCAAACCATTGGAATAAAGAGAGGAGAGTATAGCGTTAAATTGTTAAAAGAAAATCAATCAACGTTTCATACAGAGATTAGCGGGGAGGCCTTTAACAATTGCATGTTTGCTAAGAAAAGTTTTATTTAATTATTTAATTTAATTATTTATTTTTTTCGAAGTAAAAAATCGTTGACATGTACATCTCCTATTATGCCTGTTTTCCTACCATATCGTCTTTATCGTCTTAGGTCATCAGCTTCAACTGTTGACCATTTTTCCTGTTTTGTATGCGCCTGATCCATAACTTTAAAACAGGAGGTGTTTGGTTTCGCTAAAAACGAAAAGAAGGCTCGTAGTCCCATATTAATGGGTCAGCTGGTAAAGTGATAAATAAAACTAACTAGAAGTCTACTAGTTTTTCTGTTAGTTGCAATAAAAATGAATATTCATTAACGATTTAAGATCAAATATCGATATAAAATGTTTTGCCAAGGACAACTTGCCATTTTTTTCATGTTTGGTACCTGTTTCCTATAATGAGTAACCATTCCAAGAAATGTGAATATACGATATAGTTTTCCTAGAACCCCTTTAAATTTTTCGTGGATGCAAGGCTAACAGGATCAATTTATTTCAGAGAAAAAAAGCTGTTATTTCTTTTGTATTTTCTTGTTAGCCACGGTATAGTTTAAAAAAGGTTAGACTTAAATCAAAAATATTTTTGCCGGAGTGGTCTACTCTTCCTTCCATTTTATTGTTAGTTTTTCTTGTTGATTTTGGCATGTTTCTTATCTCGGTATCAATCATTACTTTATCCTTGCCGCACTTCGTACAGTGCTTCTCTCTTTTCCCTTGGTTAGCCTCAGTTTAAACTATTTTTGAGAGTGTTCTATACTTCCATCCATGTTATCATTTTTCCTTGTTGACATGTTTCTTATCTCGGTATCAATCATTACTTTATCCTTGCCGCACTTCGTACAGTGCTTCTCTCTTTTCCCTTGGTTAGCCTCAGTTTAAACTATTTTTGAGTGTACATGTTTTATACTTCCATTCATTTTAATATTTTTCCTTGTTTGCATGTTTCTTATCTTGGTATCAATCATTACTTTACCCTTGTCGCACTTCTTACAGTATTTCTTCCTTTTCCTTTGGTGTGGATTCACACAAACTTTTGACCTGCGGCGCGGCTCTTCATTCAGTCCTGAAATCCAATGATCAAATTGGTCTCAAGCTGTCTATATTTATAAACAATATCCATATATTTAGTCTAGAGTAAACCTTCCTAACGTACTTGATCTGCACCAAACTTTTGATTGTCAGTTCTAATAGAAGTAGTACTCTTCTTGAGCGTGCCTCCAATTAATTTGGCCACTGTTTGAAGAAGACCCTCACTACATATATGACATGTTAAACACCAGTAAGCTATGGGTATTTAACAAATCACCAACAAAGCGAATTCGAGGTTTAAGATGTCTTTTCATTGACAACTTAAATACCTTGATGAGTACACAAGACCAAAGACTTCTTCACAGCAGATGTGCCAAAAATGGCACTGTTGACGATTTGATCCAAGTTATTTTATTGAAAATTATAACGTTAATTAACTGTATTCCCCAAGCGATTGTCTTGCACATACTGGGTCAGACAGTATTAGTACTGATCTGCCTTCCCTCAAGCACCAAGGGATATATATGTCACTATATCTAAATGTGAATTGTCGCTTGTATGATCGGCAGTGACTGCAAGCATAAATGTGATCGATCTCTTATCTGAGCTTTTTTTATTTCATTGGTTATCTAATCATATCTTAACACTAGCTCACCCTGCAACGGAGAAATGTAAAAAAAAACACTGAGGAAGTTAAGAAACCCTGTCAGTGAACACCTACAATGTCTGGCCTTTAATAATGATTTGTAAAGAGTATTGCCTTTTTTGCAATTACCTTTTATAAAATCCTTTCTTGGATGTTGCTGTACTATGTTGGGTATTGTTTTAAACTTTCCTAATAAAGCAAATAAATAAAAACAATCCCAGCAATCCTGAAGAGACCCCCCTTTGGGAATAAGTGTATGGATGATATGAATACCTTATCAAACATCCCTTATAGAATATCCCTCCTACTGTTTGCTTCGACACCCTTTCCTTTTGTTGAAATAGCCCCCTACAAGTTTAGATATAGATAGTATTTGAAATACCCTATATCCCTGCATGCCTTGTGCATGAAAAACATCTACAAAAATGCCACAAGAACTCATTCAGTGGAATTACACTGAGTATTGCATGATGACTAGAGCAACTTCTAAAAGAGAATTTGTTTAAATATTGAAATATTTTAAATCGTAAAAAGCGAATGAGAAACTGTGGGTGGTGTAGGAGTGAGAGCTGCAAGGCATGAGTCGAGTTGTTGGATCGAAACACTGTCTTCTGTGCTTCTAGAATTTTTCGGGGTTCTATCTGAGTGGTAGAAGAGCCACTCCTTGTAAGTCGCACTAGTCTACCACAGTTCCTTCTAATTTTAATCATATTTGATTCATATATTCTTGGCTTTTCTCTCAGTATAGTCTCTACTGTTATATAATTAATCCATTTAAGATTGACTTCTATAGCTTGGAATGGGTAAAGTCGATCGCAATAGTCATGATATGAAACAATTAATGATAGAGCACAAAACCTTGGTAGCTTTTACCAGCATATCTGTTTATGTTATCTGTTTATGTTATCTGTTTATGTTGTGTATACATATATATGTCCAGCCATTAGGATATTTTCAACAAAACAGCAACTGAACAACTTATCCCTTTTACTTTTATTCCTATTTTCCTGTAAGCTAGACGTGCTACCACGTTCGAGGTACCTTCAACTCAAAAGGAGTAAGATTCAGGGCAGAGTCGCACGCACTTTTATGACACCAGCCGCAACTTCTGCACATAACTGCACGCGAGGGTAGAGCAAGGTATATTCTTGGCTAGACAAAGCTAAGTAAATTAATTATTGTCTGGTAGTCTAGCCAAGGGCTAACTGGTTTAATCCTATTATTAGGTTATTTAATTTTTTGAGAAAATTAGGGAGGAACTTGTGGGTTAAATTCCAGGTGACATCGTTGGGACTTTTCAAATTTGGACTCTTCTCTATATTGCACGTTTGGATTCCAAAAAAGAATGTTCTCATGTACGTAAAGAAAAGCCTCTCTCTCTCTCTCTCTCTCTCTCTCTCTCTCTCTCACACACACACACACACACTCTCTCTCTCTCTCATTTCTTCTTCTCCTACTCCTACTTCTCTTCTTCTCTCTTCCATTGAACAATTCATTTTCTCAAAACAATCACATTGGAATTTGAGGCGTTGTTGGCAAAACATTGGATGACTATATTGAAGAACTGAAGACAGAATCTATTTGGTAAAATGTTTCTTTTTCAAATACTATCGTTGATGTCAAGTAGGTTCACCAGGGTAATCGATTGGAGTCAAATATAACTTATTCTTTGGGTCATAAATTAAGGATGTCTGTGTCTCTCAAGTGTATGTTGAGTGATACACTTTGGATTATGAGACGTACTATAAACCGCATCACCGTAGCAGGGGTGGAAGTAAGGAGAGGGAAAGGGGTGGCCTCAGAGGCTGCAGCCCCACTATCAGAATCCTTACTACTTATTCCCAACATTTTATAGATATGAAATGACAAATTCACTGAATAAATTCGCTTCTAGGCTTATACATCCATACAATCTCTTGTCAAAAGTATCCTTGGTTCACCTCTAGGTGCATGCATTGCAAGATAAAAATAACTATTGTATAGGCACCCTTACACCCAAAATAAATAAATAACTCAATATATATTAATAATAATGATGATGATGATGATAATGATAATAATAATAAGAAGAAGAAATTCTTATATAGCGCACTAAGCTGACGTCTCAGTGCGCTAGGTGACATAAAATGAAATATACATATATATACGGAACTTAATATGAGATTATTAATATGAGACACCATCTGCTGAAGTATTAGTTTGCGGAAGAAGTACAAGTAGCAACGCTTAGCCTTATAGACAACATTTTAATTGCTCGCCACACAAGTTGAAGGGATAATCAAACTGACCGTTAGTGTCAATCAACTTTAAGCACTTAAAGTGACCGGCCAGAATACCCTTTTCCTCCGCAAACTTGTATGACCGGTTCATCGTCCATAATCTGAATTTCCCAACAGCCAAACCCTTTGAGGAACCGGGACCCAGCAGAGCTTAAAAAACTTTACTCTAGACTTAACATGTTAACAGGTTCGTAAGACATGTGCATTGCGGTACTGCAGTTTGAAGTTTGAAATTACCAACTAAAATTTCTTAAACAACCGTCGATCGTCTATCGCGATGCGAAACCTATACGACCGAGAAAGACTGGAGATAGGATCCTTTGGAACCCTGGGTATGCATCTACGATTGCTATGAAGCAAACCAATAAAAGAATCAGTATATAGCCAGTCTTCACTAGAATGAAACAGCGGTAATTTGGTATGTTTATTGTGCAAGGGTTCCAAAAATTAGCTCATAGCGCATGCTCATGGCTTTGCCCTTCTTGTACTCAGTACAGTTTTGTTGATCCCAGTTTTTGTTTTCTTTCTTCCAATTTTTCTCACCCTCCAATAGTAGACACATTTACTAAATTACATCCTTGCAAAGTGTTTTTAGGCCCCAAGTTTCAGAAAACTCGTCCCACATCAAAAAGAAAGTGACATGGGTTCGTAGGCTCAAGCGACACAGCCCACATTTCGGGTATGCTGGTCATAGCAAGGGGTTAATTATCTACGGTCTAGGGGCCGACTAACCACTCCCTTAGGCTTCGGCCAAGCTTCCTGATCAGTCTGTAATTCCAAGGATAGCGGTGTCGGGGCCGAAATCTCCGGCGTAGCCGTAAATGCCTCGCGCTGCCATACGACGGTTCAGCATTCGATGTCTGGAAGTATGGTCCTGATTGTTTTGAATTAATGAATACAAATAAAAAGTATCTCTGTCTTCTTTGCATGGGACAAGCAGAATTCTAAGCCGGTTGACCAGGCATGGGCGATTGAGGTGGGTCCCATCATAAGACCGTCAACTTGGACGGATAGACATCCAACACTACTGGTGCCCCGGAAGCCAACGTCATCAACCCAGCCCCATACGACTCAGGAAGTGTCTGCTATTTTATTGGGTTGACGAATTCTTCCTTTTGCATTTACTCTAAAAATCTAACAGGCCTATGAATCTTGTATATTAAACCAATTTTCTTGTTCCAAACGTTTTCTTCTTCTTTCTTATCGAATTACAGAAGAAACAGAGAGAAGACTAAGGCTGAAAAGGAAAAGAAAAGAAAAAGTTTCAAATGCCACGTATTTCATCAGTTTCTTGAAAAAATAGCGGACAAATTCCAGAGAAGCTGTTATTTAACAAGAGTACGATCAATCGTCCAGTATCTGTTTTATTTTAAAGTGTTTTTTGATAATAATATGACTAACGTCTAAGAGGGCACTGGGGCACTAGAGATGCATCGGTGTAATATTTCACAACGTCTAAACTTTCTCCTCGAGAATAATGCCTGGATGAAGTACGTTTTCCCGACTATAAACTGGCTGCCAAAGTTTCCTTGATTGCTGGTTTAACTGGTGGATTTTATATCAACACATCCAAGCCTTCGAACTATAGAACGGCACAAGCAAAGAATGGCTAATGAATGGCAAATGAAGATACTCCTTGTCTTTCTGGTGTTGATTGGATGTTGTGACATGGTATTTGGTGAGTTACTGTAAACTGGTTTCACAGCCAGTAATTTACTTGTATGATCATATTAAGTCTCGTTACTTTGATGGGTCTAAATTTTCCTCTCTGTGTGTATTGATATACTGCTTGTTAATACATAGAGACAGTGTGTAATCTAAAGGATGGAACAAATGTTCCTTTATATGAATGCTTAATGAACTGAATGAAGTGGACGCCTCAGTATACATGCGCGACTTAGTGCTTTATCAAACAGATCGGAGCTTGCGTTGCGCGTAAATGAGGGTCTACTAAAATATAGAGTTGTCCAAGCCGTAAAATGGTAACAATCAAATGACCGTGCCTACGGATAAATGTATATTTTTTCAACAAGCAAGCAAGTGGAAGCAGATACTTATCACACAAAGCCTTCGTTGTTTCAAAACCTTAAGTGTATTTATGACACTGTTTGTGCGACTATCGAGTCTAATACTTCAAAGACAAATAACCCTGCAGACCCGATGATATCCGAAAGTATAATTTCATATTATGTTGCGTCTATATTTGTCATTAAAGTATAATCAAAATACATATAAAACATAAAAAGCATATGAGAATGTCTGCTAACATGAATGTCTTTGCCCACCAACTACATTTAGTTGTTGATTGCATCCATGTATTGTTAAAGCCTTTTGACTTTATATGATACATATATGATGTTATCTGCTTTAGATTTAAACTTCACATACTGATTTTAATAGTGATATTTAAGTAGGTAAGTGAGGGAGGGGGGTTCTAGTTGGTAAGGGTGTCAAAGCTAAAAATAGGATAATGCAATTGATATTAATTTACTACTATAACAAAGTAGTTTAAGGCAATTTACTTAATAATAATAATACTTTTATTATTATTATCATTATTATTATCATTATTATTATTATCATTATTATTATTATTATTTAATACTACTTATAGGGTGCATTTTCCATGTCGAAATGATGCCATCGAATGAATGCGCCATCACTTATTATAGAAACCCCAAAATATAGAGTTAAAAGAAGTATAGAATTTTCATTAGCTTTTTTAAGTCTTCCATTATACTGAGTCGATGTCTTGACCTTATCTGTGATTCCATCTCGCCTTACCTCGCCCCAGCCAATGTAATGTTTATATTTTTTTTTTGAAACACCATAATTAGAACGTTTTCACAGCTTTATCGATAACTGGTTTTCACCATAAAAGGATGAGAAAGTCATCGTTTGGAAACCTTTTGAATTTCAAGATATTTTGCAATTTTGATAATAATCTCATTAGCAGAAATCTTTATATCTAGAGAATCCACTGGAACTGTCTGTTGATAGGCACTAAGACTATTCCACCCTTTACACATGACATTTTGCTTGGAAATTGCGACAAGAAATCTAAAGGTGAATTTACAGTTTGAAACGGCTTTGATAATACTCTATGTAATTGATTTTTTTAAAAAGCAAACACTCTGATAGGGTACATCTCTTAGTAACCCACGCATGACGGGTCAAGTAGACACATCCATAGAGCTGATCAGTCTCGTACTCTTCTTCTTATCAGCAAGGAAACCTGGGAAATGTCCAAGCAAAAGAAGAGAGAAAATATGTCAAGATGGAGAGGCTGAATGCGTAACCGATAAAGACTGCGCTGGCTTGAAAAAGTGTTGTGTTACGAACTGCGTTAAAAGATGTGTTGCTCCTATACCAAGTAAGTGGGCATTTTATCAATCCCATCGATAATTAGAGTGTATCAGACGACGCACTAGTGACAGTTAAGGGAAGGTCTTTGCTGCGAAAGTAGAAAATAAGAGGAGAAAAGGGAGAGAAAGGAAGAAAATTACCTTGAAAAGCATATACCTGCATGCGTTTCACGCAGCTATTCACTTATTGAGCATAATGCAATATTTTTTTTAAGAGTTTAAAGTAAATCCATTCAAATATGAGAACATATATTCCTTCAACATTTCAGAACCCTATCAAAAAATATCTCCACGAACCTCCCTTGTCAATGAAGGTCAATCCATCATAATAGGCTGTCACCTTGAGTATCAACAGTTTGAGGGTTGGTATGGACCAAGTGGGCAGAAAATCATGTCTCAATCAGAAACTGATAACATCTACTACCATAAAGACGCCAACAGTCCTCAATGGTTCCTTTCTATTAGGAAAGTCCATGTCAAGGATGGTGGGACGTACACTTGTCGTGGAACCATGACTATGGATGTACACAAGATTCATATTCGATGTAAGTTTGAACCTTTTTCTTTTTGCAGTTTCATTATCCACCAGTGCTGGCAATTTTAGCACGTATAAACTAGTAGACTTTAAATTGGTTGTGAGTCCTGAATGGCTTCGTTTCTCTAGGTCTATGATTTATATCTCACTCGTAGACTAGCAATGCGAGAACGCCTAAAACCTGGTAGGCATGCAATCAGATTACTAGTAGGTCACTGACGTCATGTACCGCGCAAGATGTTAAAATGGCTTTCTGGCGTTTTAATTAACCTCGGGGTTTTTCAGCCCCCATTTTAGTTTACTTAAAACTGACTGAGGTTGTGAGATCAGAAGAAGAGAGCTTAATTTAATAGTTCATTTGCAATAAACAACCACGACGTCGTGCTGATATATCACTTTGATAACAAATCAATTAAGCCAAAGGTCCTTTGGGGAAGGCTCTACTGGATGGCAAGGTTTGGATATGACATTAGTAATCCAGCATAATTGATTTAAATATAAAGGAAGTCCGATTTGTTTTGCAATTGACGATTTTCACGGCGGCCATGTTGGAGGAACTTAACAAAAAAATTGTCAATGAATTCTAGTATTTTGTTGTATCCTCCAACATGGCCGCCGTGTCTTTTGTTATTTAATTCTCTTGGGAATGGTTGAAAACCATCAATTCAGTTACAGTCGTGTGATTATTTCCTGCAAATGGTCCCATGCACACCAAAAACGTTTGAATATACCACTTCTAAGTACGCACGTAACTAGCTTATCTTTTCTCCTTTCTTTAATACCAGTTACACTTGAAAATCTGGTACGAAAGCAATTCATCGAGGAATCAAAAATAGGTATCATTGAAGTATCTGTGAAGGGCTATCCGACACCACAGTACATTTGGAAAAAAAATGGTCGTGAAATAGACCCAACAATTGGACGGTTCAGCATAAGCCCAAGTGGATCACTGAGCATCAAAGATGTAACTACGATAGATTTAGGAACATATGAGCTTACAGTGAGATCTGACTCAACCAAACAGGCTCAGCTGGAATATATTCAAGTGTTTGTTATTTCAGGTAACTGTCTTCTTGTCGTGCACATCTCGTTATAACTGCAGTTTTAAAAATGCACGCAAGGGGTACCAGAAATAAACGCTAGTTCTTCCTTTCACTCGAAGAATGTGGAGATTTAATTTTCTCCGAACCTTTTTATCAAAAAGAGCTACGACTTGCCTTGCAGGATGGAATCAACCCACCTGTTTATTTAACGAATTATGTTCAATCTAGGTTTCCATTTGCATTTAACGCAGCAACTCTACGTTCCTTTATCCAGTACACTCAACACTGTATCCTCAAGCTGTTACTTCTCTCACTTCTCTTTTCGTATGTATATTTGTGTATATTTCTATTTTTTTAGAGGATTGCCCGCTGCAAGCAGAAAACCTAATTACTCAAAGAAGTTGTAGTTCTAGCATATTTGATAATTGTGTGAACGATGAAGGCTGTGGGTACAAGTACTGTTGCTTTGACAATTGTAGAAGAAGATGTAAAGGACAACTGTTCGGTAGGTTTAAAAACATGCGATCTAGATCTTTGCCTTTGAGACCCATTTACATGATAGCGTCATTTACTACGTTACATACTACTATTAAACCCTTGCACATTCTTTCCTCGGTTACTTTCGCTATTCTTACGACGTAACGTCGAATGGCAGGGACTATCCACTCCTTCCCTACCTCCATCAAGACTTCAATGCAGCCTATATGAGGCACTAAACATTTGGATATAAACAATATTTAAAGCAGGCTGGTACAGCCAGTAAAGTCCTTCACTGGTTATAAATGTGAAGCGCATTGTGATATTTGAAATGCGATATATAAGAACATCATTATTATTATTATTAGTAGTAGTAGTAGTAGTAGTAGTAGTAGTAGTAGTAGTAGTAGTAGTAGTAGTAGTAGTAGTAGTAGTAGTAGTAGTAGTAGTAGTAGTAGTAGTAGTAGTAGTAATAGTAAAAAGAACACAATCATTCCAGTGGGCTATAGTTTGTATGATACATATCTTCCTAGAATCGAATGCATTTTCCACAGCAATGCCGGCCGACGTGACGTTTCAGGCAGCACTATACATAACGTTGCCTTCAAAGGATGATTCAAACGTTTTGAACAAGGAATTCGAAGTTGACACTCCGTGAACGCGCGCTCAAATTGATTTCGTTTTTAAACACTGAGCACAATTGAATTCCTTTGAAAATGCAGTACTATAAGTCCAGTTTGAAAAAAATAGGCTAAATAAAGCATCTAGTGGGATGTCACGTGTGCTATTAGTGATTTGATTAATGACGGAATTGTTTTTCATTAGACAAACCAGGCCAGTGTCCGTTCTTGCCAATCCCACCTACTTGTGCTTCCAGTTCAGTGGATTTATGCCAGGAGGATTTAGACTGTCTGGAAAAACAAAAATGTTGCTCAAACTCTTGCTACAAAACATGCACCCATCTTACATCTTCAAGTTCCACAAGTATGTATTGGTTAATCTGTTATTATTGGTAACGCCCTCCTTAGGAAATTATGTTCTAGCTAAAAACAGGGCTATTTTCAGCCATGAGAGTTACTCTTACAAAATTAACTCTCTCCACTTTTTAAGATACTGGGGTGACAATATACGAACCAGAAGATTACATCAACCCTGGTAGCAATGTCAAGAGAACATGCAGAATTTTTAATCAGCCATTTGAAGGCTGGTATAACCCAAATGGATTCAAGATAGAGTCCCGAAGTGACCGTATACATGTCAGATCTAATGGTCCATACCACGTACTTGTGATAAAAAATGTGACAGCAGAGGATGGCGGGAAATATACCTGCCGGGGAGCTATTGATAGCAAATTGACAAATATTAAGATCAACTGTAAGTATAAAATTTGTATCTTATATATTCAAGTACATTACATGACTTTCAATGTTAAGTTTGACGCTGCGTCTCTTTAAGTATGTGAACGAAGAAAGTGCCACTCTTTGTAAAGATAAATTGAGATTAATGCACTGAGTAGAGATGACGAAAGTTCCCGCCAAATGCCAGGAATACCATTGAGCCATTGAACCTCTCTGTTTATCATCTTGGACGTGGAATCAATATATTGTTTCTCGGTAATCTAATGCTTTTCCATAACGAATAATAAATTAACTGAAAGAGTACAATCGTAAGTAGAATATATTCAATTCTTTTAAGTGCTTATCAATTCTGACATTTCAGTTACCATTCTTGAAATGCCGCATATCCTTATGAGAGTACGAGCCAGGAAGCACCCGATTCTCATCAAGACCTTCATTCGCGGTCACCCTTTACCAAAATACATCTGGTATCGAAACGGGAAAGCTATTGACATGAACAGCAAGAAATACACTATAAGCCCAAGTGGATCACTTGGTATTGGTAAAAACCAAGCAGCTATACCAGGGAGATATAACTTGAAGATTGAACAGGAAGGCAATGTCTATGACCCAGATATCACTGTGGAAGTACAGAGTGACGAAGGTATTTAGTTTTTGGAACTTTCAGATCCATGCATATTGTAAATGAGTGCATGTATATATATTTTAAACTAACAGATTGCATCAGGCCTCTTCCCCTTCTCTCTGTCCAACAAGGGTGCCCTGATCGATACTCTTATGTGTACAGCTGTAAAACCCTTATGGCCACGGTTGACAAGTGTATTTTACTATTATTTTATTTTTAAGCTGTGTCAAAAGATGTTGTCAAAAGAGGGACCACAGTTAAGTGCTTAAAGAGAGAAATGCGCATTCTCATTAAAATGAAGCTTCTGGAAGACATGGAAGCAAACTCTCTACGACTGCGTGACCCCAGCTGTCAAGCAACATCAAATGGAACTCATTTCTTATTAGTTGCTCCTTTGATGAAATGTGGCACGACCGTTAGGCACACATCTAAGGCTGTGGTTTATAGTAACGCTGTCCTAGAAAGAGAATCTGAAGAAATGATAACTAGACTGAGTGATATCAGTGTGCCATTCAGTTGTTTCTATTCTAAGGAAGGTGTTTCATCGACGCTTGGACTTCTTCCTGTCGTGGTAAGTCCTTAGCTAAAATTTCTTTCAAATGTGCTTCAGTTCTAGCTGACCTACACAATGTCTTTGCCTTTGTTGATCAAGGCTATAAAACGCCAACGGATTACAACGTCAACTACCACAATGTACATCATGAATTTGTCCCCCAGAAATGTTTCCTAGTGTCCCCAACAGCCAACAGGTTAGAATCTTGCCTGTCTGGCTTGTAACAGTTTTTATGTTATCCTATTATTGAAAAACTGTGCTAATTTTTCAGGTATCAAAATTGCTTCCTGGATCTAATTCTTCATCAAAATTTGACTTGTCTATGAAGCTATACAGAGACGAGACCTTCACTCATGGTTTCCAAGAGAGTGACTTTCCACTCAGTATTGGCCTCAATAAACCTTTGTTTATTGAAGTTCGAGTCGATTCACCAGATATGCGCCTTGCTGTTTTGGCTGAGAGATGTTACGCAACACCTTCCCAGAACCCATATGATAAAACTATGTATGATGTGATAAGAAAAGGGTGAGTAAACAAGAACAATGCAAGGCAACAAAACACATTATTAAAGGCTGCTAAAAGGGATCGTACTGATCAAATCCTTCCCAATAGAAAAGGAGGGGAAAAGAAGACATTAAACTAGTCTACCAAGAAATACATTAAACATTTGTGTATTAATGGGCTTCTTTGTTGTTGTTCTTTAAGTTGTAGTGTGGATCCGACGATAAGGTTCTACCCCTCAGAACCTTCCAAGAACAGATTCAGCTTCAACTCTTTCAAATTTGTTGACACTTCACAAAGATATATTTTTGTTCACTGCAAACTCGTTGTCTGTAACGCGACTAACCCATCCTCACGCTGTGCCCATGGCTGCATCTCGGCGCCTGCATCGCTTGGTAAAAGACAAAAACGAGACTTGCAGGAAGACTACGAATTCACACAAGGCCCGATCATCTTAACCAAAGAAATGAAGTCTGAGAGTCAGCAAAACGAAATTGGTAAGACCATAAATGAATAAAACTTCAGAGGTTATCCCATTTCAGTCACATTATAAGATTCCTTATTAGATTATTTTCTAGTTCTAATCGATGTCATTAAACAAAGAAACATTATTCAAGGGAATTGAATAGCACATGGTTTAAAATAAGAAAACGTCGTCATATTTGTGAAGTGACCAAGCTGAAAGGGTCTATTTTGTAGTATTTTTGAGGCTCTTACGGTTTTGACCTGATATTGGAACGGGTATTGGATATAAGGATTTCGGATTAAACGCAAATATTTGATAAGCTTTTGCATATACACGCTTCACACAGTTCTCAACATCATTCTGGTAAAGGCTATTGCAAGTTATAGGCGATATAGTTATACCCCAGCATTTCTCTGATAATCATGCACGCCTATATATATAATACAGATAATTGAGTGTACCTTATTTTCTTTTTCAGAAGACACTGTATACTCTTCGGTATATATATTGCTGTCTATCGCAATGGGTGCAATTTGCATCGTGAGTCTCGTTACGATAGTACTCTTGAGGAAAAGGCTGAGGATCGAGAAATTATCCCTGGCCATGGCGACTTCAAAAGAGACAACTTTAATTGATAGAAGAACGGGTTATGACTGAAGATAGACTGAAGATACAAGATACGTAGTAAGGTTTAGGGTTTGAAATGATTTCGTAGAAAAATTCCTTGAACCCATATGGTGACTTCAAAAGAGACGCAACTTTAATTGATAGAAGAATTGGTTATGTCTGAAGACTCAAGATACTTAGTAAGGTGTAATATTTGAAATAATTTCGTAAAAGATTTCCTTGCTCTAAAATTTCTAGAAATTAGAGTGCTTTCTTATTAATCTTCACTGAAATCAAAGTGACTAACAAAGCAAGCAATTCTCGATCTTTATGCTGCATTCGAGGAAAACGAACGTCAATAAATCAAGATTGCGAATTAGAAGCACTGAAAACCACCGTCTCACCAACTCACTGCATGATTATGGATGATGTACTTTAATAATACCTTCTGCTTCTTACAGGGTTTTTGCCTAATCACTACTAAAGATTCAGAGATAGGTATGTAGAGAAAATTTCGTAGCTTGTATGTACCGCGTGGAAATCCTGCTTTTGAAGTGATACTTAACTAGCTAAAGGACATACTTGGTCAAAAAAATTTGAAAATAAAAACTAAAAATCAAACAGTTAACCACACTTGCACATCCCTTTTGCAATGGAGGTGGAATCTCCCGGCTCGCTTTATGTTTGTTAGTTCGTATATCCTTACGCTGATAAAGCTGTCAGTGTAGTTTTAACTTGCGAGGTAAATGTCTTTACGCATTTTCTTCATATTAACCACCCTTTGTATGCGTAACGCCAAATGAGTCAAACCTTGAAGAAGAAGCGAATCCAATGTATAAGCTGTCTGGAGCAAATGTGCAAATTACAAATGGGCAATAGTCTACTGTCAATAGAAGGTACACGGGATTGTACTCTAACGGTTAGTTAGTATTTGATTGACGGAAGTCGGTCGCGACTGTTATCTCGATCAGCGCTTAGCACGACAACAGTTGTAAAAAAAAGGTAAAATCACAAACATTCTTTTAAACATATCGTCAGTTTATTTCTATTTCTTAACAGCAATTTTTTTGCAATCTAGCGCGCGTGGGTTCAATTCAACTATTTTGAGCTAGGGCGAGCTAATTTAAAGTCGGTAAGTATTAATAGAAGCTAGAGTCACTTAAACAGTGATGGGTAATTTCGATATTCAAGAACGTTAATTGCCTACAGACTCCTTGCAGCAGCTCCCAACGCAGCTCAATTTGGAGGACAACTAATACGAAGGGAGAGTACAGTTTTCTGTAATTACGGTCCCCTCTTGAAATAAAGTGTTACTACTACTATAAACCACTTCCTTCCACTAATGTTAACTAGTCAACTGGTTTCAGATTGTTATAAATTGTACCTCAATTTACTCTCTATTGCAGTCTCACCTGTCAGTACAATAATAGCTATTTCTCATTCGAGACAATCTGCGCTAGGATTTTCATAGACTTGACTAAATCAAGGCCAAGGCATATAACGTTCTTAAGTTTGTAGCACGCAAAACAAAATAATTATAGATAATTTGGCGCATATAATATACTTGTATGTTCAATAATTCTGATAATATCCAAATAATATATATTTTACAATATATCACTAATATAGTGTTTAGTGTTTGGGTGCCCCTGATAAGAGAGCAACACTAAATTATAGTATAGTCTTACAGTAGAACCCTTCTGTCAGATATAAAGTGATATCAACATCAACTGGAGACTCCAAGTTTTAGATCACTTTTCCTGGCAATCATTTGCAGCTACATTCCAAGGCCTTTTAGTTTTCAAACCTCTGGTCAAGCAGGTGTACGTACCGGTATTTGACTGTGCAAAAAAAAATTTCCCAGTAATTTCTGATTTTAGCCTGAACTTATCTTAGGCTGAAAAAATTCAATTGCCTCTGATCCAGTGGATGCCCTTCTCATTTGGCTACATGTTGATTTGTTCGCTGGTAGTTCAACTGAACTGAAGCCATCAAGCTTTACCGTAATTGTTTGTCCTTTCTGATCTACCGTGCGTATAGTACACACCTTGGAAGAATCTGGATTATTTCGATGTTCAGCGTTCGTATGCTGCCGTGATTCACGAATAGACCACGAGTCTACAATATACGATGAGCTATCCACGATTGTTTCGTGGGACATGAAGAAATTTTCTGAGGAATTTTTTCTTGGAGATGCGATATCTGGTGAGAGAGGACAATCCTCGTCATTTAATACAATCGATGGAATTGTATCATTATCATCGGGATTCAAATTACTATTTAATCGTACAGTCACCTCATTGGGTAAGTGACTCATATTCGCAGTTTTGGCCTCAGTGATCGCAAGATCAAGACCTTTCGTACTCCTTTCGTAATTTGTGCTTGAATGCAGATCCTTAGAGTTGATCTTTAAGACAATTTCTTCATGAGGCACTGGAAATGGGGACTCCTTTTTTGATTTGCCACTCAATAAATTTTGCTGCAACGAACCGCTACGAGTTCTTGAATCATTATTATTTATTTCTTTTTTGATCTTATCCTCTTTCGCCAAGCTAAAAGTGCCCTGACTTCCATCTACGGTGAGATGTTTTTCGCCACCCACTGTGCTAGATCTCGGTCGCCTAACATCAAGAAGTTTCTCGCCATCAACGCAAAGTCCATTTTTCTTCTCGTCTCCTTTTCTTATAGGGAACGTAGTTGGTACAGAATTTTTTCTTTCTTCAGAATCATGAAGAGCTCCTGCCTTTCTGGCAGCTTCGATGGCAGAATCCATGGAAGGCCTACGGTTAGTTAGGCCAGGTAACAAGGAAGAGATACGCCGTACAGCCACAAGGGCGTTGATGGATTTCTAAGGAAAAACACACAAAAAATGATTTTGGTTCTATATTTCGTTTAATTGTGAAGCTCATTACGAAAATGATGTGTTCCAAAGTATCTTGACATAGCAGAGATAATAGGGTGAAGCTTAAATTCACCAGAGGAGACTGTTAGAGCATCATGCGAGGAATAATGCCGGAGCAGAAGCTCCTGTTCGCAGGACTGCGAAAAAGGAACAATAACAAACAAAAATCCACTCACTTTCCATCTTCTTTTAGCCAGGAACGATTTATGTTTTACGGTATCGATTTTGTTCGCTACTTTTTTTTGATTCTGCAACGATCAAAAAGAAAACTGTTATTCAAATAATCTCAATAGCAACGAGGCAGGAAACCTAACATTTACGTACCACAATCCATGGATGTACTAGACACTCCTCTATAGTTAGGCGTTCACTGTTAATAAAAAAGTGAATTGCGTTCGAAAGTTATTTGGTTGTATATGTCAACAAGGGGGACGTTATGACAAATGCTACCGCTGTCAACTAAAAAACTTTTATCGTACCTGGGTTCTTTTTGCAGCAAATCTTCAATGAAATCCTTGGCTTCTTCCGACAACTCATCAAAACAATCATCATCAAAGTCCCAATCCGCCTTTGCCACTTTGATAAGAGTGTCTTTATCGTTGTCTCCAGAAAATGGCATGAGACCACTTAATCTATCAAAAGAAAAAAATACTCCGATTAATTTTACAGAATGAAGTAGTAAACGTAGTCACTATACTTGCGCTAGGTGGCACTCACTGATTCACGGGGAGGTACTCTCTATTTCAATTTAGGTGAGCGCTTGCATGTGGCAGACCTCGAAGGGAAGTAAGAGGCAACAGGGGGGAAAGCCTAATAGAGTATGTCCATCAAAGAACGGGGCGCGGACATGATAGAGGACGAAAAAATGAGAAAAGAAGAGAAATGTATAAAGGAAAATGGACGCCACAAACATGACAACATGAAAAGTGAGTGAAAACGAAACGAAACAACTGGCAACAAAAAGAAGGCCATGCCACTAATAGGCTGTTGGAAGTTGGAAATAGGCCGTTTGCACAATGTGTGTCTTTACTACCACCACCAAAATGCTTCTCAAATTAACTAAACAAAAAAAAGTATACAACTCAAGGGATTTAAACTTTGGTAGTTTTCAACAGTTAATGACGCCATAATGTAAATGTCCTATCATGTATTTGTTTAACAAAAGTGCAATACTTTTCAGTATATTTGTTTCGGTATACTTACAATACGTAAGTAACTACCCCAAGACTCCTAAAGAGGAAACAAGAAAACTATCAGAAATATAAAAACAAAAGTCAAACATTTGCTAAATAACTTCTAACCATGTTGAAGATTTAGTAATCAGGCATAATAGTTAGGGACTGGTCATAAAGTATGTGGGGGGGGGGGGGGGGGGGATTTCTGAAATCATCATAAATGAAAAAAGTGACCCACCCTTCATGCTACACATTATTACTAGCGGCCCACCCTCTGTAGAACGCATAAAAAATGATGGCCCACCCCTATATTTCCATCTCCAATATTTTTAGCTAAATGTTCCAAAATAGAGTACAAACACTACAAGTTTCACACTACAATCTTTTGGACAAATTTCGAAAAGTACTATCAAAGTATTATTGTTAATACTTTTTTTTTTCAATTGTTGCAATGTGGGTTTTTTTATTAAAAAAGGTTTTTATATCATCATGTTTAACATTCTTTTGTGTGTCAGTAAGTTATCTGAACCCTACAAGATGGAATTATCTTTTTGCATAATAACCCATGGCCCACTCCTAATGTTCTGCATAAAGTTTCATGACTCACCCTCTTTTTTCTGCTTGAAAATGATGCCCCCCCCCCCCCTTTTTTTCCAGCCCTATACTTTATGACCAGTCCCTTATTTAGAACGAAGGGTTATCATGTTGGCATCATGCATGTATACGAAGAGGACGATCGCGAATGGTCATCACTGTCTGGATAGTTGCAGGGCACAGCCATCACCAATCAAATTTATACTCTCTCGAGTAACTCTGATAATTATTATGATGTGGTTATATCACGATAATGTTTTGCACGTGTGGAATCTGCTTCACAACCATATTCTTGAACACACACAACACACAAACAGTACCAGCAAGGTATCTAATTTAAACCAAGTATTCTAGTGTGAATGTCATTCAAATAGGGTTATTCATTTTAACTTATCTTGACAAGTACGTCCACCAAAACTTGATTTCAACAGGGTTAATTAATGGAGAGGACCTTTATCTTCCCCTCTATTAATTCTGGTTCCAATGTGTTTGATAAGAACCTCATTGGTATGCATCCCATATAAAAGGCAGCAACGGCAACCAACATTCCAGTATTAAAAATGATTGTCACGGTTTGAGCGTTATCTAAACCTATTTTCCATACACATTTGCTTTATACATTATTTTTTTAAATTGCTTTCCTTATATAGCTTTGTGGACATCTGCATTTGTATTTGGATACTTTTTCAGTAGGATTGCAATTGAGTTACTTTTGGGGACTGGTCATTATCTATAGCCTGGTGGATCACATTAAAGCTTTACTTATATAGCTTCATGGGCATCTGCATTTGTATTTGGATACTTTTTCAGTAGGATTGCAATTTAGTTACATTTGGGGAGTGTTCATTATCTATAGCCTGGGGGATCACATTAATGCCCGGTCCCTTAAGTGAAAGTACCACATATGTGAACCAGGTTTTATGTTATCAATCATGCTAAGTTAAAGTTTCATGTTAATGTTTCTAAGCATTTTCGGAAACTCACCAAAGATCACTTGCTTTTGTAATGGGTTTCATCCGAATCACTTCAGGAGCTGAAACGAAATCAAATATAAGCAAATCACTTTCGCTATGTTACTACAACGTTCCTAGCAACATGACCCTTATTAGTTATTCCAATTTCAGTGGGAATTAATTTCGTCAAGTTGGAAACGCTTCCGCCTCTTCCGCTTCAGTTGATATCGCTTGAGATATCGTGGAGTATTTGCTGATCGTTCAGTTACGTATTATGAAGCACATAACAGAAAAAACTCGAATCCAACTGGTAAAGTTTAACAAAAAGAAGGGTTGCCATAAAAGGCATTTCGATCAAGAAAATGGATTCATGAGCTACCAAAAACAAAACAAAAAAACAAAAAAAACGCTGTGATAGTATAAGAACAAAACTAATCTGAATCTAATTCAATTTCAAAATGACTTAAGAAATATAATTACAGTTCCTGAAGCATAACAAAAATGCTAAAAATATTGCTTAAAAAATAACGTTTTACGTACCAACAAAATCGGGGGTTCCGTACGAAGATTTGACATCTTCATCCTCTTTCAGTTGTTGTGCCAAACCAAAGTCGACCAGCTTGATGTTCATAGAGTCTTTGCTGACACAAAGAATGTTTTCTGGCTGTCAATTCAAACCAAAAAATATGTGAATGAGCATCAAGAAGTGTATCGATACGGCATCAATTTGGCAAATCGGAAAAACAGTTGAAAACAGTTGTTTTGTACCATAAAGATGGACTAAAGCAAGAGAGCATAAATAAGAGAGGGAAACTTCTTAATAACGCGCGCGCCATGTAAATTCCTGGGTATGGATACCTGGGCCAGGTTGTACGAAACCTGGATATCGCTATCCGGTGGATAAATCCTTATCCAATGGATAAGTCGATGCTGTTATCCAATAAATTTATCCACTGGATAAGATTTATCCGTCGGATAGCGCTATCTAGGCTTCGTACAACTGGGCCCTGGTTGGGCTATTTTTGGTAACCGGATACAGTTTACAGTTTCGCCTTACCCAACTCCCGTGCGTCATCAATTTGCGCACGCCCTCTTTCCGCGATCATAAATTAAATTGTTTGATGGCCTTGGGTCACGTGACCCAATTGTGCAAATGACCTATTTTTAACAAAAATATATCTCACCTTAAGGTCCAAGTGTACTATATTTTTGCTGTGCATGTACTTTAATCCTTGCAGTACTTGATGAACATAATCTATAGCATCTTCCTCCATCAGGTAGTCTTCCTCTACGATTCTCTCAAATAACTCACCTCCAGATACACTGCCAGAGAAGAACGTTAAAGTTACTTATAAGATTCACTTAATATTTTCAAAAGATAACACCAATTGAAATGACGCGATAGAGAATTTTATCTTCTCGCAAATAAAGAACATTTTTATAGGGAAGTTCCTTGTATCTACCCTCCATTTTTTACAATATTGTCAGATATGTTATCTTTTTGTTTAATTGTTTGATTGATTGATGTTTCGCCTGCAGAGATGCGGGGGAGTAAGGTTTATGATGAAGTCGGAAGATAGTATACGAAACAGGGTGGCCGGAGTGAACGTGTTTCAAAAATGGTTATTGAATGTTTTGTTGCATGTTACATGCTGTTTACCAAGTTTGGAATGTATTATATTCATTTAAAAAATAGATCAGGCTTAGCTATGTTTTGTTCTCTGATAAAACATGACTGGAGCTGTAGGACACGACAAAAGTTATATAAATCACGAGTCGTAGGCGTAACTTTTTGCATGTCCTACAGCTTCAGGAGTTTACATTCCCATAATTCATTTCGTACTTGGTATTTTAAAATGCAACATGCAACAAAATCTTCACACCATCCTTTCTTGAAATAGCTTTATCCAGCTGCTCGATTGCATAGGTTAACATAAATGATCGAACTGAAGTTTGAAAAACGAAGGGTCCCCTTACAAAGATTTTCCATAAGATTATTACTTACAGTTCTAGAATCATAACGATTTCAAACGGCGTGTGATAGGCGTCCAGTAAAGCCACTAACTTTTCGTGAGATTCAAGTTTAATCATCAGTTCAATTTCTCGCATTGTTTCTTTCCGCACTTTAGAATTCGACGTCTTTACGATCTTTGCAGCACATTCTTGCTTCGTACGCTTGTCGATACACTTTTTAACGATTCCATATGCTCCTCTAGGAATAAGAATTGCAAAAACGGGAATTACACAAGAATCATTGGCAAGGACGAGAATAAGAGGATTGGTTAATGATAAGAAGTAGCGTCTACTTGTGATGGTCTCTTAAATTGAATGCTTTTATGATTTTAACATAATGCAAGGGCGGATCCAGGGTTTTTTGAAGGGGGGGTCTCGGGGGTAAATTTTGTAGGCAAAGGAATCCCAGTCGCATTTTTACCACAGGAAGCCCATTTGACCTCAGGAATGACAGGGGGGTCGCGACCCCCCCGACCTTCCCCCTGGATCCGCCCTTGTAATGGTGAGGGTGATTGATGCTGGTGGTGGTGATAATGATGATCGATGGCGGTGATGATGAAGATGATGATGATGATGATGATGGTTTTGACGGACAAAGGATCGAAAAAAGAGCCGGAGAGTGACTTTTGTGTGATGTTTTGACTCACATAAAGATGAGCTGTCTATTATGTTTAAAAAAAGAAGGTGCAAAGTTTATATCGCAGAAACAGTGATTACGAAGGCCGTCCCAATGAAAACCTCTACGGGAATTCGGGAATTTATTAGCATACATGCTGTCCAAAGGAGGGCCATGTTTTGCACTAAATTAAAAATCTAATTAAGTAAATTTATATTTAAAAAGCGGCCAACCTTATTTTGGTAGGCAGCTGTCCTGTAAAAGTCCTAATTTATAGCTCCACGAAGCTCTACCGACCACTCGCCAATCCCCCTAGAGTAGCAGCGTAATACAGAATGTGTAGAAGTTGTATTGTATTTCAAAACCTTGGTGTGCGATATTGGGCCATGTAGTCGATCATGAATCTTTTAGAACAATGTTTATATGTTTAAAACCTCATCAATATTTTTTGATTTTCAGTCTACTTCACAGCGCCTGAAGTCTACATTATCAAAGTAGTTGCATCCCGCAGTAATTGGCTTGGTACATCAATTAAGAGCAGATGTTCACTAATATCAAGCAAAATCGAGTGTAAAATAATGGTTTTAGCTATTTATTGAAAGCGGTCAGATGATATCCATTATTTTATACCCAAGTCTCGAACATCTCTTCTATCAATGTATAAACATATATAGTTTTCATATCTTTTTCCTATTCTGTATGCTTTAGCTGTTTTTGGGCCTGTTTGATTCAACTGAAAATTTGCGTACTTTTGAAGTCGCCGCTAGGCCAACAGTTTTTCTCGGATTTCTCAGATTTTTAGCGGTTTTTTGAAAAACTAACTACACCACGTTTGTTTACTCGGTAATACCTTCCGTCAAACCAAAAATGAGCAAAATCGAAATTTTGACTGTGACCGGCCAATGCCCGATATTAGTGGACCTTCGCGAGCAACTCTTCCTATTTTATCCAGTTCTGAGTTAAAATCATCTTTGCACAATATCTTTCCACGCTTTGAATTTGTTCCTCGATTATTCAAGGGTCCATTCATTTTTTCTTTTTTCTTTTCGCGTTTTATTTGTCCAAAATGTAAGGGATAGTTGAAACTTGGTAACTAACTAAGATGGGCTCCGTGAAATTGCTATATCTATCTATCAAAGAACATCTACATTGAAGAGGTGCAAATGATGTTTTTCATACTCTGCCGAAGGTCTCTCATCCGAAACAAGTACAAAATCGGGTTCAAAGTCGAGTTTAAAATCACAAAACTCTCACACACATGCATTATCCAGGGATTAGCGAAAACCTCACTTCTTGTACTGACAGAGAAATATATAGTAAAAGGTAAAAATGACAGTAGAAGAAGTCCCAGGACCATCACCATGGTAATAAGAGAACGCTTGTACTTCCAAACGTTGAAATCAGATGTTGATTGGTTTGTTGGAGGCTGTGCTGCGACATTTTCTACTTGTGAATACAATTTCTTCAAAAGGTAAAAGCAAGAGACATACAATGCTGTTATGGTCAGCAGAAAAATGGCCAAAACTGCCATGACTATTTTGGTGTTATCATCGGATTCATTGCCTTTGTCGAAATTTCGAAGTATTACCATGAAAGTTCCAGGAACTGTCCACAACACGATGATAAAGATTATAGTTCTTTTCTTGGTCATGATTGACTTGTAATTGTGCTTGGTTTTGATAGCGAGATAACGGTCAACCGCAATCACAAGTAGATTAGTCAAGGAAACGATAGCAAGGCCATAACCAAGTCGTGAGGTTACCAGAGATACTCTGGCACGCACTTCAAATAGTTTCACTAAGGCCAACAAATGATAAGTGATAGCTGCGGGCTGTAAAACAGCTCCAACTAGAAGATCAGTCAGTGCAACACTACAGAGAAGAAGCCTTGAGGGTGTTTGTAATAAAGGGGTCTTCCAGATTGTGAAGATGACAAGACCGTTGAGAATGGTGGCAGTAAATGCTGTAATTAAATAAAATACAATCAGAGGGATTACGAAGTCGCGGGTTTTGCTCAGATCATCTTTTTCTGGAGTCATTCTGCTTCTATTCAAATTCTTAACCAATTCAACGTTATCCTTGATCTTTAAATCACAATTTCAGCGGTTACAGTCACTTTTTCCTTAACTTCCATTCTGACATTGTTCTGCTTCCAATCAAACTCTGACTTAAGGACCTTATACAATTTTTCTGTCTTTTCACATCCGTTATACTTGACCAGAATCCTCCAGTCAATATACCATCAAAATTCTAATTCTCCTGATCCGTTTTTATCAGTAGTCTTCCTTCTTTGTAACGGTTATTGAGCAGGCCTTCAATTGAAGTTTAAAGTGTGTTTGTTAGCCTTTCAATGTATGGGTGATTCACGTCACGTTCACCTTTATTGGATGTTTTTAATCAAGTTTAAAATTTCCAGGTGTTCATTTCGTCTTGCCAGCTTTAATAAACTCATATGATAGAGCACTTCAGAGTCAACAAATAAACACATCGATCCTTTTGGATGAAGGTGGTGGTGGGGGTGGTGGGGGTGGGGGTGGCGGCGGCGGCGGTGTATGAAAAGGATTGTGGTAGTGATGGTGGCGATGATGCTGGTGATGATAATGACTACAGTTAAGGACTCTTTACCATATGAACGCAGTACGTACTATCCTATAGTAGTTTAGACAACGGCATTTGGATGATCATTCATATTTATTCAAGTAGTGGTTTTGCCGGTAACGTAAAGGAAGATTATATAATCATCGGTTGTTACTCAAACAAACTATCTTATTCCTAAGAATTTCGAAATCTCAAAAGCGTAAGCTGAAATGAAAAAGTCATTTCAATATGGTCCTTCCAAAACTTATTAAATAAAAAAACTCATTAAATAGTGTTTAGTTCTTATTAATCTTATTCAAGATTTAAAAAGATGACAATTAAAATATATTATATAAATATAAAATATATAATTAAAATATATACAAGTTTGTATATATTTTAATTAAAATCAGTTGGACGATTGATTTATAGGCTGCCACGTAAAGCCATAAATTCTGTATTCAAACATTCCCCAAACTACTCAGCTAAGGAGTGATTCTTTAAATTTAAAATAAATGACTTACTTTCCTATCTCTTCTTCTAGATCATAAAACTCATCAGCAGATCCATATTTGGGCAATGGTTCGTCTTGTTTTTCTTCACTTTCTTCAGTAACATCTTTTTGCCGTAATAGCAGCTCATTAATATCTGACACGTCTAGACCTGTACCATTCATAACACAACTGTTAGGAAGGTATTTGAAGGGCAAATAACATTCATACTTTCTAATATCACTTCCATGCTCTCTGCGACATATATACGTCATTATTGACGACATTTATCGTCAGTAAGTAAAATGAACCTCCAGAAAAAATTTCAACATCTCATCTAAGTTATTCTTGTTTAATTTTGGTGCTACAAATTTGACTAGGCATTAAATGAATCCTTATTTCTTTGTGAATCATACACCATAGTCCAAAATGGCGCACGTCCAAGTGTCTTACATGAAAACGAGGCATCCAGGGCCAAATGCAAAGAAATAATATTGTGTCAATGCAAAGATACACTTTTTCACTTGTTCTGTCTTTCTTTTCTTCTTACATTCGAGAACGCGACAATTTTGCAGCATCAAATTATAAGAAAATATTGTAAATTTGTAAATTTGGCCCAGGATGCCTCGTTTTGGATTTAACTGTATTGTAAAAATGCATTTGGTAATTAAACTTATTCCCTGTTTTCTATACACCTGTTGTCTTAGCTAATCAATCCCCGTGTGTTAATTGAGCCATAAAGGGAATCGAAGTATCTGTTCAGTGAGTTTAGCCTTCTTGTCTATATACAATTTATGATTTCTAACCTGGATTTATGAAGGTTTGTTGTGCAAAACATGTGGAAATGGTTTGTCGGTTCGTTTTTTTAAAGGAAATATTTTTTTTGTATATGATAGAAACGAAATCCTAAAGTAAAAGCGCTTCGATTTGGGTATTTTAAGCTTCATTCTTTATTATCCAAAGACATATGTGCTCAGCATTTAAGTATCGTACAATGCTTCACGAGACTAAGAGTTTCCTTACACACTTAAGGTCAATAATGCGAGATTGTGTTACTCATGTAGTAATAAGGACATTTTCCCCAATGTATAAGAAAAATCCAGCATCTGGGGATCCGCAGTCGGAATTCAATACACTCTTATCAAACTGTGACAAAGAAAAGAATGCACCGCGCTTGGCAAATGTTCTTAAGTTCTCGTCCGATGTCATCGTCGCATTCACTGATCTTTCTTTTCAAGAAAATAATCCTCTGTTTTTAGATGCATTCAAGGCTTTTGAAATATTACAGCTCGACAATAAGCATGTTATATATCCACAACTTGAATAAAGAGCCAATTTTAAAACAACATATTTCATACAGAATTCTTATGGTTTCATTTTCAGACACAAGCTTAGGTTAATGTGTCCATCTCCTTGCGCCTAGTAATCTGTAGTCAAAACGAATAAGCTTATTTAATTGCAAAGCTAAGCCTTTGGTACAAGAGGTCGGTAGGAAAGTAGTCAAGGTGAGCGTTTCATTTCAGCAATTTGATAGTGCACACTCGAAAGGTACCCCGTCAATTCGACCCAATTGTCTAACTGTTCGGAAAGATAAAGATAGCGAGCTTTGTCATATAATTTTGAAGATAACTTTGTTTTGTTTGTGCAGGAACTAATTTTAGAGGGATGAGAAATGAAGCCGACGTCTAAATCAAGCCAAGAAAAACAAAAAGCAGTGACTGATCTCTGATCAAACATACATTCCAATCAAATTCCTTCGCAAGTGGAACATCTTTCCTACAGACTTAAATCTGTTAGCCTATTCCTAGGCTCTGATTCATGACAAAATCTGTATGTTTGTGGCTTACAAAGTGTGCATCGATAGTAAAAACGTACTGAGGGTTAAGCCCTTGATGATACTTACCGTTGTTGTTTCTTCTTGGTCGTTCCATTGCATCGAAACGAATCCTGCAACAGAGCAAAGACAGTCAGTGATAGGTCTGGCTGAATTGAAAGGATCACAGCTCTCATGCACAGGATCATTACTTTAGCCTGATCACGATGTGGTGGTCAGCCTGTCGGATTTTAACGTGATGAATCAAAGACTCTGCAACGTTGTACATGATGCACAGATGCAGTGATCCCCTATCTCATAGACAGATCTCCACAGCTATTCCACGAAGGTCTGATTTAAGACACTTTGTCTTATTGGATGATATCCTTAGCTTGCTGGTATCTTAGCAAGTATCTAAACGTTTGGGCGTTGATAAAATCCCGCTATGTAAACACCAAACACGCGAACCCATGACAATTTGGAAAGATGGAGTCAGGTATATACCGGTGCTTCTCAGGTCTTGACGTCACGAAAAGAAGACGTTGTCCGATGAAAAAAGGGGTCACCAAATGACACAGGGCAATTTGAGTAGTGTTAGTACTAATACTATGAGCATTGCAATATGTTATGATATTTAGCGCAGCAAACAATTTATAACACCAAGGAAAGCAAAGAGCTAGAGGAAAAAATAGAAAAAAGACAGTTTTGTTTTTATAGTTGTTTCCTTTCATTGTACTGTTACTGTGCTTGTGTTACTACTCTTTTATTTCTTACAAGTGTATTCAAACTAGTGAATCTGTTAGCATGGCCCGTCTTATGTTTTACGAGCATCACTCCAGGCATAGGGCTCGTCTTAGCCTTCACCTCTAGGCAGGCTAGGCTCGTCTGTGAGGTAATTCGCTCCATACACGCTGCTCACATGTTGATTTTATGGAAGGAGGTAAAACGGGCCAGGGCTACTTTAATCGATCAAACCATATTTTGTTGCAGAAATTTATCTTTAATCCGTTAATACTACTTACATACATACTTTATTTCTCTATGTAGGTCATTAAAAGGCAACTAAACAAAGCTGATGTAGAAACTACAACGTTAACCTCTTTCGTGTTCAACCAATTCACGTCATCGCCTTGAAGTGCTTCGTGTTTTCTCGAGTGTAATTCGATATACATTCTTCGTGAAGTCTTTTAAACTTCTTAAATAATTTCTCACGATATCATTTAGGTCTGAAAATCAACGATAAGCAAATAAAAAGCAATTATCAATTAAATTATTATGTAGAGGAAAATATTTTAATAGAAACGCCAAAACAATCTAGGCATGCAAGTGAAGTCATAGTCTCCATGTTGGATGAATTATTAAATGAGTCGTAAGACCTGTCTTTCATGTTCAGTCCCCCATCATGGCAGTCACGTCTTTCGTCGTTGCGACTCTCTTTTTAAAGCTAAGAATTTCTAACAGATTAAAGATTGTAAACTGGAAGCACCTTGGCTCGGCTGATAAAGAGAAAAAGAGAGTTCGAGAAAGGAAATGAAAGGAAAGGAAAGGAAATTCGCTTTAGTTAATTAATTTTCATGTGTTAAAGGAACCAACAGATACTGGAATGGCAATTTTGTTCCTATTCTTGGTCATTTGCTTCTCTGGATTTCGAGTTAGATTTGATTATACGAGGTTTCAAGTATTCAAAGTCAGTCTAAAGTCGAACTAAACGCTTAAGCACATAAAAGAAAATTGAATGAACTGTCAATATAAATGAAAAACATTGACGTAAAAAAGAAGGCTTTATTACTTTCTGGCAAGAGATTTAAAATGGATTAATATGATTACAAAGGACCAGTATGATATGCTTAAAAGTAAGTCGCAAAGTGCAAATAAAGAAATAAAAAAATTAAAGCAAAGGATCTCTGCAGAAAAGAAAAATTACAGAGCAAGGTAATTAGCAAATTGAAATTTAATAAAGTATCACTGTGATAGTTTACTAGATTCCCTACTGATGAAAGATCTATCGATGTAGCAAAAAAAACAAAAGAAGACTTAAAAGAAATTACTTTATCAGCGGGGAACTGATTATTAATAACGATTTGGCCTGCAGGTTGTTACACACAGCAACTTTGGTAATCTCCGTTTTAGATCGTCTAAATGAAATGAAGGCATTGCTTGAGGCTCTTTATCGGCTATTACTGCTTTAAACAGTAAATGTGACACTAACCGTGACATGTTTGAGGATCAGTTTGAAGTTTGACGAGTTTTACCATCAATACCTTCAAACAAGTTGTCATGACAAATCACTTGCTCTTATACCTTCGAACCACTTTCTCCATCATGATTTTGACTCGTAGCGAAACAAGCATTAATGACTTACATCTAAATAGACTAAGCTTTGGCTATGAGCTGAACTCTTTTGGATTATGTAATTAGGCCGCGACATCTGATACCTTTTGCATCACATTTAATTTACCTTTATGCTGATTACTTTACGGTTGTTGGTCAAACTAGAGTTTATGATCCCAAGTAAGATTTCCTAAGGCCAAAGTATTCCAACACATTTCTCAACGACTCTAAAATAACATCTTGGTGCTCATGAAAAATGTACAAAAGAGTAATACAATATTGGCTACAACGGAACAAGCAATTGGCAAAAACAAACAAAATCAGCCAAAATTTTGATGGACCCGCGTGCTGTTTCTTTCAGTTATGAACAAAGCCTTGCATGGTGCCAAAAACTACGAACTCAATCCTGCGATGAACCTCAAAATCTTTTGCCAGATTTTTGGCACCAGTGTAGAAAGTTTGTCATTCAGTATATTACATTTTATGGTGCAACCTTTTGGTTCCCTAGGAATGCTCAATAGGGTAAACAGCAAACGTTCTGCTAAACATTTTCCAAGAAGAACTCATCAAATAAGAGGTTTGCGTACTAACCTAGCTAGAATGGTTGAAACATCCGTACCATCCAACAAAACCTTATGTTATAAATCCACTGTTTCTTTATGCAGCAAGGCTCGTTTCTACCTTTTCGAACAGGTCACACACGCAAGGATCTCGTCTTTCGTGTTCGTTGAATAATCCGTACAGAATTAATTGCCAAACTCAATTGATGAATAGTAATTAGAAGTGCAGTTGACGTCAACGTTGAATTGTATTTAACAACACTTTATTCGCAAACGCATTACCATTGTAAACACGGGACCAGCAGCCTTCGTGATTACGCCTGGGGACACAAAAGCAAGCTGACTGGTCTGGTGACAGCTAACTGTTTAATCTTGTCGTGAGGGCTAGTATCTCTCTCGGTCGGATGATAACCATCCCATGTAAGCCTAGCAACTATCAATCGATTTTCCAATCATGATTATTTTCTCTTTGATGTTATGACTCTCGGGTTTTCGTCAGTGTATTTTTTACGCACCTTCGATGCCTTCTATTTTTAGACTATAAAGATGTCTTAAAAGGTTTTTCACTTCTGTTACTTATCCCACGCATTGTAAATATCTACAAGTGAAGAGTCATACGACTTTTGTACGCTAAAATCACACGTATGAGCCAAGGACGAACGCCAGAGCTAAGGAACTAGAATTGGTCCCAGCGCCGACCTTAATTAAACAGATAGTGAGACCTGTCGTCGTGTTATCGATGTGTCTTTGACGGCCAGAAAGTCAAAACCAAAATTAGCTTAACAAAACAAAGAGAAAGGTAAACGTAATCATAAATAGCCCAAAATAAGAAAGCTAGGGATAGAGGATACGGAGATTTGTTGACTCATTGGACTATTAGAGGATTAGACTAGGCATCAGTTTTAGATTGGTTTGGCCTTAGCTTGATTTAAAGTTCGCTAGAAAGCCGCAAAAACCTAGCTGACTTTTCGCAACAATTGAAACGAGTTAATTGAAAATATTTGATATTTATGTTTTATGAATTATCACAAAAAATTTCCTTTTTTTTTTTCTTTCAATTTTTGCTGGCTACTACAAAACTGAAAATGAAACAAGCCCACGAGACCTATTATATACATGCACACATGCATCAATTGTTTCCTTGCCTTTACCTTTTTTTTAATAGTTTTTTTCCCCTTTTATTGTTGGTTTTCTGAATTACATGACATCAGAACGTCTACCTTAGCGATTCTTGTTGCACCAATCACGATGCGCAAATTCATTAGTCATCCAATCAGGTACGGTGCTGTCTCGTTCACGGTCACAGTCACGGCAAGGCAGCATGGCACGTGAGTGCATTTTTAAATTTCTGATAGCTTCGTATACCATTTATTTTAGAAAATCCAACATACTTTATAATGCGCAGCATATAAACACTTTCATTGAAGCAGAAAACGGAAAACATTTAACAGCTCTTAGACTATAGAGGAAGTCTTTCGAAAGACACCTCCAGAATTTGATTTAAAAACAGATCAGCCGCCCTCTGTGTTTTAAAATAGCTTCACGATAACCCGGCAGAAGGTAAATATAGCCAGAAATCTTGAGCAGAATCAGCGATGGATTGAGTTACATTACAAGGACTAGCACCAAGACCGGCGCACGTACGCAATCGAGTTCGTATAGTAAGGGAGAGCTTTTTCTTGACTTGTGCTAAGCAAGCGATTTGTTTTAGAATTGATAATACGCGCTGTTTAAACTATTTGTACATTTATCCTAATACTAATTAGATTTGATTATAAGTACATTGTCACTATAGGAAGCACGTCGAAGGAAGGTAATCTGCAGATATATACATATATATATATCCGCGTTAAAAGAGATTTTGTAATAAGTCAACATATTTTGCTTGTGCGTTCTCGTTGTTTATCTGTGTAGCTGTACTCATGTGTACTCGATTTAAAGCAAATCCGAGGACTACGATTAAGCCTTTTTGTCGATCTAAACGACAGCTGGAATAATGTAGTACCCCTATACAGGAATGATGCAGTCACAGGAGCCGGCACAACGGTACCTAAATAGGGCTTCCCTTCATTCAGTGCAAAAATAGATTTGTTAAGCTATCAATCGCTAATTGGCTTTGGATCAGCGCATGTTTACACGTAGCAGGTTCTCTGTAGCACGATCATAATACACATACACATAAACATGTGTTGTGTATTTGTTGACAGTACAACGGAGCTCTGTGTGCGTAAGTCCTTTTGTGTCAAACGGGAAGTGATTGTTGATGAGTGTATAAGGTGATAAACAGACCTTGCATTGGCTCTGTTACTCACGTAAATATTGTAACACCTTATGAGGAAGGTCTCTTGGTCAAAATTACACGAACTAGAATGAGATAAAAAATAGAGACAGAGTAATCGGAGAAAAAACGACGAAAGAGGAATTATTTTTAGCGAAGTAACCTAACAGCAGCGAATCAAGTGATTTTATAGTACGTGCCTTGCAGAGATAAGCTACTATTGTGAGCTTTACTGAAATATCCCGGAGAGATACTATCTTAAGCTAATCACTCCTTCACTCGTAGAGGATGTAGGAAAACATTCTGTTTACTTACGTAGATGAGAAAACTAATGTAAGATATGACGAAAATAGAAGCCGTCATGGTGCTCTAGTGTTCTTTCACGCAAAGAGACGTGCCGGACTTGTTTAGGGAATTAACTTCCTATGGATGATTATTTTAGTCAGTCGGTTCTCTATGTTATTATATTACTCTTCCAAGCAGCAGTTTGGATTATCACAGCCCTGATCACAGTGTGGATCAGGGATTGATTTATTCACAGGATTTGTTACATATACTACTAATCTAAATGAAATTAATAGTGGTATTAGCCCAATTTCATAAGCAAAAAAAAAAAAAAGAAAAGATATATCGGTGTGCCAATAAGGCACTTTTGTGTATTACATATATATACATATCTATCTATCTATCTATATATATATACAAAAACTTGAATATAGATGGTAGATCAACGATGAACTTCCAGTAGAAGGATTCCAAAGAATTCAACAGTCTGTATATATATACAACCCACTAAATTGATTACATATGCTTTAGACTGATTCATGAAAAATGAGTTCCAAATTCAATTATATAGAAGGTCTGTTGTCGCCGGTTTCCAAACATACGAGATCATAAGAAGCGGCGCAGATAAGGATGGCACAGAATAACCAGCTACATACATATAACGCTAAGCAGGGGCAATTACCCAAACTAATTAAAGGTTAGCCTCGCATGATCTGCGCCACCTAAAAGATCCATAAAAAGATCCATGAAAACTCGTACCTTATAATATGTTCCTTTAAAACAGGCAAATTTGATTGCAGCACCAAATGATGGGGATTTGAAACGGCCATCATGGTTAAGGAAAATACTTCTTCAACTTGCGCGACGATGTCAGTCAAACCAAGCGAAAGTAATACGTATACTAAACAGACTTTTCGAATGAATGAGACAGATCCTCTAGAGAAGTCTGACAGTTGTCGCCAATAAGGTTCAATGAAACCTTACACTGTGGTTAAGGTACTCAACCAGTTTAACTCAATACTGTTCTTATCCGTGTTAGTTGGCGTTTGCAATCAGAATCAAGGACGTGTTTCTATTTTTTCTTGTTTAGGGAGTTCCGGCGACGATCGTCTGTGGTTGATCTTTCCGAAGCAAAATGATGTTTTCAACACGTGCATTAACGGACGTCCGAAAAACTCCTGTTCCTCCTGAAGGAATCAAAAAATGTGCTCCAATTTTGAGTTGATGATAACCTTAAAGCGTAGGAAAAAACAAAGGAGCGAAGAAGTGAACTCCAGTTGTGAGTCGAAGTCTTTTCCGAATAATGTAATTACTTAGCCAAAAATTGGTATTTTGAATTGAACAAGATTGATTGACGTATTAACGAAATTTAATTGCGTGTAAAGACAACCTAATGAATAGCAGAGGAGGCACGTGCGGCTAAAAAGCGACAATATTTGAAACATCTCAAAAACGCCATCCATTCCGCAGGTACTTATAGACCTAACAGACTATGTTAAACGTATATTTACAAGTGTTTGTGCTTAGTCAATGAATGCCATACATAGTATTTATTCTACATACATCGTTCAGATCAAATTGACAAATTCCAAACTTTTTTTGGTACTGGATGCTAGTGGAGTTTTGGCCCACACAAGCTGATGAAAAAGTTTTGATTGACAGAACACGGAAATTAAATTTCCTTGTTTTACAAAAACAGCATTTCTAGAACAAAAAACTAAATGTTTTTATGAGTGAAATAAAACCAGGCGAATGCTTACACAGCTAAGATTCAGCCAATCAGGGCCGTTGCTACATTTCCATAACGGTGCCAGACCCCTGCCGTCGTTGCTACCAGTTTGGCACACTATTCAAATGCTCGCTAGGCCATCGCCCAGAAAATTCTAAAATCGTGCTTGTCCAAATAAGATGACCTAAGAATCTTCTAATTTGGATGTATCGAATAGACAGATAATGCAATAATATGCATGGCCGGATATCGACCACGACTTTGATTATTGTTAATACTTTAGCCTGCGTAGCGGCTCTCTAGGGGATTGGGGAAGGGGGAGGAGAGAGCTCCCTCTCTCTCTCTCTCTCTTTCCCCCTCCCCTTTACCCTTCCCCAGGCCCATTTAAAGCGTCGCTACGCAGGCTAATGATGCTTCAGCTTATTTCTCCGACATCCATTAGTTACCGTTTCTATGTCCCAAAAGCTCATGAAATGACAGACATTATCTCACACATTTATCATCGATTGACATAAAGACTTCACCATTTTCAAGGAATTCGTCAGTGTCCAATTCAACTGGTCAGTTTTGCGTAGAAAGAATATGTTATCGACACAATGCAGGTTCTTTTCTTGATGTTCGTCGTGCCAGTGATCACGATTCCGCATAATATAGACGTCATTTTGACGTTAATTCATACGTTGTATATACTAACGTACCAACATCAATAACCAATGGGTTTTTGAAACCAAGGCTAGGGGTCACTTTTAATAAATCCTATTTGAATGTAATTGTATACATAGCTCTAGTGTTTACAAGTAGATAAGAAAACTTAACTAAGACTGCATTGATGACCAGTAAAATACCTTTTAAGGAACACAAGGTAGTGTGGCTCATTTTAAAAATTTGGCCATATTTTCAACCAAAGGTTAAACGCTGTGACGTCATCAGTTTGTCGGCTTTGTGTTTGTTGGCCCTTGAACATTCTTGTTCAATTCTTGTTGTTGTTCAGGAGGTTAAGAAAAAAAACTGGCTTAAAGTTTCCAACGCCTATTTTCGCCCCCTAAACGGTCCCATAATGCACGGCAATGCAAATCGATTTCGCAATTGGCTTATCACGTGGTCTGTACCACAGGCAACAAATAATGTTATTATTTAAATATAGACAATTGACGTACCGCTGGTTTTCAATCATCCAAAAACAGTTTTTAAAATGGTGGCCAATGAAGTTGGACATTTATCTTTTGTTTCCTGTGCATGCCTCGAATACTTTACCAGCTTTCTAGTGCTAGATTTGAATACTTATTAAATATAACTTATATATAATGTTTGCGTAGCCATAGCCATACACGAAGTCCATAGAAAGTCCATTCAAATCATAAAAACGCTGACCATTATCAACCGATTTGTCCATTATTGCTTTTTAGCTAAAAGTGTTACTTACTCGACGCTGACTGCCTGTGTTTCACCATTCTCCATCAAAGTAGGCAATAACTCGCAAACGTTTCTTCTGATTACTGGTATACGAGGACCACTGTGTTTTCTCTCACCACTTTGTCCTTTGGGCTTCCTGTGCTCTTCTTTTAATGAGACTTGAAAGTTCTGCATTGTGAATGGCTGTTTGTCGGCAACCAATCAAGTGTATGTGCCAACGTTTCCTCAAAGCTTGGTAACCAAGCACTTTGGTTTCTCTGCTGATTGATTTGACAAATGTTCCTTACTTGACTTAGAAATCTCTGAAATAAATTGAAGAAAAAATATATAATTAGTAGGATTTGAAATAGAATTAGCTATTGAATAAATCGAGAGATTTTCATCAAAATATTTTTATGAATAATAAAAAAACCCAAAGTTCTTGTTTTTTTCTTTCTTTTCTTCTAATTTTGGCCTTTTCGTTTCTCTCCTTTCCTTCCCTTTTTTTTTCTTTTTCCTTTTTCTTTTTCTTTTTCTTTTTTTTTTTTTTCTTTTTCTTTTTCTTTTCTTTTTTTTTTTTTTGAGGTCAAATCAGATTTGTTTTGTGGTTTTTCTCCATAGTCACCTTGGATAATTATTCAATAGGAGTTCAAAGGCATTACGAGGATTTTGTTCTTAATCAATCTATTAAACGCAAAGGTCACACGTACTTTTAAATACACAATGCTCAATCAAACAAGGGCCGAAATAACTTCGGCGTAGCAAAGGTAAAAGAAAGACGCTCTAGGCTAGGTAAAAAAGAAAACAATAATAAGTTAGTGACGGAAATACGTTGGAATTGTTATACAGAAGAGCGATGAGGAGGACTAAAAGAAAGATGTTATCAGCAAGAATGCCCTGCATGATGAAATATTTATGTCTGCTCAGTAAAATATCAATTCAACTACACATGAAATCAAAATAGCAAAGTTTTCAGAGCTAACGAATGAATAAATGCGAGAAAAACACTGAACGAATAATAGAACAAATGAATGAGCGCACGAATGGAAGGATGCGGGAAGGAAAGATGAATGAGCTAATAATATGAATCATCGAGTCAATGAACGAATGAATGATGGAATGGATGAATGGGAGGGATTGATGGAGAGATCGTGGAGGGATGGAGGAATGGATGATGGAGGGAGGGAGAGAGAATGGAAGTTGATATTTTACCGCTGGGGCGGTAGGGAAGGAATGGATCGGAGAGGATGGAGCGATTTTAACATGATCATATATTCCACAGATATTACAGTGCTATATTGTTCTCTAATATACTATTACTATTCCCTGGCATAGATTACAATTAAATCAGGCCTGTCTCATAAAAAAACAAAACCCAATTGAAAGATTGGAATGAAAAGTTTACGAGGATTACATCGGATTAAAATATTGTGAAATCTTCAAAAGATGAATTAACTCACACGATATTTTTTAACTGAAGTTATCCCTATTCGGGAAAGCCGCTCCTAATAGTAGTGGTTGAAACCAGGGGCGCTTACCATTTACCCTGCAAATTCAAATGGTACGTGTCATTCCCATCGAAATGTTTCGGAAAACTCGGTCTTTCCATCGAAGTAATCCACTTTCCGGGTCCATTTTGCCTATTTTTTTTGGCTCTTCCTGTAAACGCGTGTACCATTTTTTTTTTGAAGAAAAAAATCCCCGCTCTTTTTTTTTACCATTTTACCCCCCCCCCCCCTCCCCCCAGGGTAATTACTAAACTGCGCACCAGTACGTAGTTACGTCCCTGTAGAAAGAACCTGTACACTACTGACTTAATGAAAAGAAGATATCTATGTGACCTTACGTCTTGCACATGACATCAAATATCTTTGTGACAGTCCAGACAAATCAAATGATACAAAGCACGGTGCTCTCTGATGCACGCATTTGCTGTCTAATAATAACCATGGCCGTTCTATTTTTAGAATCTCAATTGAAGGTTAAGTAGGCAAGATGCTTGTAGGCCAAGTTAAATAGAAGAACTGATTACCATGTGACGAATCGGCACGTATTAGATGCAAAAACCTTGAAAAATCGAATCAAAGACATCCTTTCTCGTTCATATCTAGACTTTCCTCTTTCAATGTTAAGGTCGCCAGAATGTGGTACAGGGATTTTGTAAAATACTCCTATTAAATCCTTCAAGGTACTTGCATTGAAAAAAGCTCTATAATAGTTTTCATTTTGAGGCATAACTTTAATGAAAGATCAACTGCAGACACTCGATGCTTTTCTGAATGATGCCTGGTAATCTATACAAAAATTACTGATATAAAAAGCCATTTCAAAAACAATCATCACTACTACTATACAGCCGAACACTGTGATCTGTACGGTATGCCCAAACGTTTTGTGAAGGGCACGATAGTAAGAAAGGAATTACATATCTTGAGTCTTCTTATCTAAAACAAGTGTTAAATTTATTAAACTCAAGTTAATATCTTTTAAATCATTTTTGAAGCTGATAACTACAGAATATCATCATGCAGAATGTCTCTCTTTTAGTGTAAACATACAGAACCGTGACACTTTCCTCGTATTTTCCGTTCGGAGCGTTTCAATATATACGGTAATATAATGTATAGTATAATGTATTAATCAACAAAGTAAGTGATTCATATGAAAAACAACCTTTTAAAATATGGCTGTAGTTATGGCTTTTTATCTTGGTCTGATCATGTTCATAAATGGTCAATGGTGAGAAAACGATGTAAAAAGACCCCAGTGATAATTCTACTAAATATCACAGGTAGAACCACATACCTTGTGAAATAAAAGTGCCTTGTTTATTCACAGCCCACGAACGTAAGATCAACAGAACTTTACAATCAGTCGACAGACCACCAGATAATATCCGCGCAGAAGTAGTCGAGTAAAATGAAACACAAATTCCTCGTTGCGGGACTTAAATCCGGCTTTTGAGAAGGTCACATATTTTGGGGAGTTAACACTAACAACCAGCGAAATGCATCCGGTGAACTTTATCTATCATCTATTTATATATATGTATATATTTATTTATGTTTACAGACTGATTACTATATGAAAGTCTTTTTCAAAACAAACATACAGCAGACATTTCCATTTCTGTAGAAAATTGACCAACGTAGACAGGACCCTTTCCCCTTTAACTATGATGTTAGCCTAAATTAGTGTATATATCCCATTTTTTGTCCCAATTTATTGTCAAAGCTTCAGGTTCTGTAAGACCACAATTAACCTGTCAGATATAGTTATAGTTAAGGTTATAGCTTTTTTGAAATCTTTTCATATACCGATCATATAAAGCAATTATTGTGCTGTGGTTTAATTGAAAAAATATAACCGGTAAACCACAACTTCCTCTACTGAATGAATGCGCGGAAAGCTTAATCTGAATGCTTTAAATGCTTCACATTTTCGTTGAAACGATCAAGGTCACCACAATCTTTGATCGAGTTAGTGGGAATGCAGTAAAAATGCTACTGGAAACAAACGCAGCCGAGGTATCAGAAGAAAGGCCTGAAATCAGACTAGAGATTGGCCACTAGATAGAAAGGAAGTTTAACTGTTTTCGTCCCAGGACCCAGGAGCACTCATTTCTTACTGCGCAAGCTCGACGAAATAACTAGGAGCCTTGATTCAATCTCGTCCCCAGAGCCTGAGTTTCTCCTGGTCAGCACATATTTACTTAGTTAAAGCATTAAAAAGAAATAACCTGCCCTACAGTAACGTCATTATTTTAAAATAGTGTCATTCTCACAAGAAGTTCAAAAAAAAAAAAAAAAAAAAAAATCAACGAAAAGGAATAAAGTGACAAGTCGATTGAAAACGGGGGAAAACGTCAAGCGCACACCTGCGGTAAGGTTTCTTTCCCTGGTTATGTGCATATAGACAAAACTTAATTTCCTTTCTTCTATTTGCATTAAAAACAAGATGCCTTATAGGCGTTCACTGGGTTGCCTGTATCATGCAAGCCATGTACAGTTGAAGAAGTTTGCAAATTTAGCAAAAAGATAACGGAATGTTTCACATAAAAGAATCAGATTTCGTTTAACTCGTCTAAGACGATCTTCTCCTTTAAGGTAGTGTTCTCTACATTTAAAATAATCGCAGGTTTTGCCCCGTTTTTAGGCCACAAAATAAACAGTTTTGCGTTATGCATGTCTTACTACTTGTGAATTTGGTCTTGCGCCATAACGCAAAAAGCTAGATCAAATATCCCAATGTTCTCAGTCAGAATCACCAATTAATTTTCTTATCTTTTTACCATCCTTTGTTATAATATTATGTAGAAATTTCGCAATAGTACCCAGAGGTCTTCACGGTACCACCCAATAGTCCTTTGCGGGCATATGATGATTCAAGTGCATTAAATGTTTGTTCTTGTCCGTAAACTTTGCCAGTAAAGATAGGAAAGTATAGGTCTACTTATCGCGGATCGATATTGCTTATATGACTGATAACGACTGATCCAACTTATACAGGCTTATACGGCAACCGAATAGGAATAAATATTTTTCACTTAAAAGATTTCCTTATAATTGAATATTTAAAACTATGGATTTAAGTGAAGAAAAAAATTATGTGGATAAGACGCGATTCGAACCCACCAAAAGAAATTAAAAAAAAAACAAAAAACGATTCCACTGTGCCATACCCCCGAGACATCCGCAGAGCTGAGGCGGCGTATGGACTTCGGACCTGACGGCGATTAAATCCTTCTGCCCTTGGGTGTACGAATTATGCAAGAAAATGTTCTAGCCAAAGCATCAGGGGAGAGACCAGCCGGCCCCCAGACCATATCGGCTAATCCCTTGCATCTCTGCCACGCACGGAATCGGTTGAAAAAATCATGTTAAAAAGTCTAGTCTATTCGGGGCATTGTTTTCACGGCTATTGTTATGCTGATTCACCTGGAACCGTGGTCCAGTGGATAAATCGTCGTGATCGTTCGAAATGCTAAGTCAAGCTCGTCTGGGGAGGGTTAGCACTTGGATGGGTGACGTTATACTGACCTGCTCATGGTTTTGCTCCTTTTTTCCGTTTTTCTTTTTTGATTCTCAAAATAATAGATTTTTGAGTAACCTATTCCTGTCTACCCAAATCCGTCAAATTGAAATCTAGTATAGCTAGCAGAGGAAAATCCAAGATTCTTGGGGAAATAAAAGAAACTGCCGGCCAAACTGAGCTATTAACCTTAGGCTCTTTCTGTATAGAATACTGCTGTCAGAAGCTAAATTAAAAATTTGAGTAGACAAATAAATAAAAAAAGATATTTTCACAGCATCTTTAACTTTTTTGGTCAGTTTATAAACCCTATTAAATTTCTAAACCTGCACTGAGCCTTGAATTTCAGTAACTAGCGAAAAACGAATATGCGTAGACATTACTTTGCGACACGTGATTTGCAGCCCCACACCCAATCAATCACTTTGATAAATTAGACTGATAAATTGATTTGAAACTGTCACCTGAATATAAATCAGACTTTACACGGGATCTCTGTATCATATGTCTGCAAAGGACTCTTGGGTAGTGCCGTGAAGACCCCTGGTTACTATTGCGCAATTTTGAAGACACGCAACGCATGCATTTTTAGACTGGGCTTCCACAGGCAACAAGCTTAAGTGAAATCCATAACGATCAAGTAGATAAGTAAAAGAGTATTTAGAATTATGCAGCTCAGATTTTACTGGGATCATTGTATGGCCAAAGAACGCGCGAGATATCGCGTGATGATATGGTTTGTCACGCTTACTCCAGATAACTCAGTGGAAGGGGATATCGACTGATCAAAATTTAAACTCAACGATAAGTCACGCAAGTTGTGTTGTCAGCCGATCATTGGCCAATCCAGGCCCCCAGACCATTTTTCGTCAGCTCTAAGGTTCTTTATCTTGAACTTCGTGACAAAATACTCATACATTCCACTCCTTTTCCTAACTTTATCCTGCCGACTTCATAAAATGTTGACACGTATGGTGTCATCGACCCTCGTTAATAACATTGCGTAGCACTTGCACAGTCTTGATTGACGTTCTAGCTTTTCCCCACTTCTTAGCTCAAATTCTAAAGAATTTGCAGTCATATTAAAAACTAATTGATATTCGTTTTAATGTGGTTTGTTATGTCTACAATACCATAGGCGCGTGAGGTTCCATTTTGTCCTTTGGTTGTAGCTAATAATTACCTTAATAGAACCATTACCATTACCTTAATAGGTCGCACTGTCGACCTAAGTACCATTTTCCGCTAAGAATTCTCATCCTACATTTGTATATAGCAAAGAAACATGGATAGGTTTAGCTATGTAGGACGGTTCGACGTGTCAGTGGTGCCTTCTTCAGGATTTCTGATCATAGTTAATATTAACTACGTTCTGATCGAGGTTTTAATGAATACACAAAATGAGTTTATACATATAGTAATATTTAGCGCTTTTCTTACTTTACTGGCTAGTTTTAGATATGAAGCCGGGCCGGACAAACGATATATTATGAAACGATATTTGTCAAAAGTCGAAAGATCCATAGAAAAATGATCGCTGTAGCCGGCGCACCCGAATGGTGCAGTCAGTCGCTTGCTCGACTGTATTTTGATTTAGTCATTGTCAAGTTTGATAGGAAAAAGTATGAAGACGGTGGAAACGAATAGGTAAAAGGAGAAAGGCATGTTCTTTACCCTTATACTTTCACACTCACTGATGCGAATAAATTACTGTTTAAACATGTTAAGCTATATTCCCATGCATAGATGGGTGTCTTTTTTAAGCAATAGTCTTACCTAGATTGGCTGGCCTGGACGTCTAGATGGTGGACTTCGCTGCAGCTTGTTGCAAAAAGAGTCAGTTGCTTTCACATGAAAAGCGCGGTTCTACTCCAGTATCAGATGCTTACACTAATAAAATGTATGTAAAGCTAATGGAACTTCTAAATCACTGTAGGCGGGGCGTAGTGATTACGAAGACAGAACATGTAACTGAATGGTGACATTATAGACACATTAGTATTCAATCGTCGCACGCGACCAGGTTTTCTCAATGCCTGTGAGTCAGAAGCCAACAAATTTAAAGCCTGATAATAACAAAAGCGATCTGAAATTGGGAGTAATAATGAATGGTGATGAACTGGATCACTTTTGACAGTTTTGAATTCTGCATTAGTTATGAAAACAGTCCTAAATAGTAAACGGCACCAAAATAGAGGTGTATAGTTGACCTACAAGTACTAGTCTCCCTCTATAGATCTCCTGCGATCTCCCAGATATCGTTGAAAAATTTTTTTTCTCTAAAATGTCCTTATCATATATAGGGATACATTTTTGAATCCCTTTCATACCACATTCAACTGATTCAAATAAGGAAGACGAGTTTGTTGTCACGTTTGTTTTGACTGGATAATTTAGTGAAGCGAGTGATTTCGGAACTACTTCTGTCACCTATTTAATAGTTTTTTCCCTTAAATTCTGGTTCTGCGATGTTCACTTTGTAAAATAGATTGTATTCTAAATGTCTTTTTTGATCAGGAAACTAAAAATCTGATAAAAACACTGCTAATATCACTAACAGATCTTCAGACAAATTAACAAAATATCGCGTTACCTGTCCTACGAAACTAATGGTCTAGCTGTTGTCACTCAAGTTTCTTTTCGCAATCACGAGGCTATTATTATTCCTCTTACAAACAGAGAAAAAAAGGCATCTCTGCTTTTTCTTTTTTAAGGGGGCGGGAATGAGATTGGTCTGCTTCTCAAATGGAAATGACTACCAAAAGGAAAAAAAGACAATCCTGATTATCGATATCTTGCACAAGTTTCTTGGTTAAAGAATCCTAGTCAACTATAATGCACTGCACGCCGGAGGCAATGAAATTCTAAGAAAAACGCCATTTTCTCTGCCAGGCAAAATGGGGGTTTTGTAGGTGAAGTTAGAGAATCCAGTTAAAATACTCACCCAGGTGGACCGTAACACTGATGGGAAGTTTCGAATAAACATACTTGGGGTATGGGTAAAAGCCAATTATTGAGAAGGTTAGTTTTGCTGCCCCTTGCCAAAAGCGCAGCTTTGATATTTCAAATACAGTAATGTCATTTGTCGATACTGATTCGGATTCTATACTAAACCTGATATTTTAGGCGCTCTTTTTCCAGTAGTACTAGAAAAGGCCCCATTAATATATTCATATGTTCATTTGACTATGCTAAGTTCAAACTTTGGAAACTGCGAACTTTTTAAGAGTGTTAATCATGTTCATGATAACCATGGAAACAAGAAAACAGGATAAAAGGTAGTAACCGTTATTTACTCTACCGATTCTGGACCCAGTTGTACGAAGCGTGATAAATCTTATCCAGTGGATAAATTTATTCGATAACAGCATCGACTTAAATCCACTGTACAAGGAGTTATACGATGGATAGCGCTATCCAGCTTTCGTACAACCAGCCCCAGGTGATACCATATGAACCGAAGCATCTAGAAAGTACACGCAAAATGCAAGGTATTTAATATACATGATAGTAAATAAGCCTAAGTTTACAAGTTCAGTCGTTTAAAAATTCTTTTGTCCTTACGATACAACCCTTTCAAGTTATATCCATTGCCATAATCATCTGACCCAGACGAGTTGAGGTGTAAAATTGCGCGACTCAAAAATTCGAATCACTTATATCTTTGACATTTTGATCAATGGAAACAAAAACCGCAGGAAGCTGTGGCTAGAGTTTAGCCTGCATAGGGGCATTCTGGATGAGGTAGAATGGGAAAAAGGGAAAAAGGAGGGGAAGATTTGAGGGTACGGAGGCTAGCCTACAATGGTGCAATTTTGTACCCTTTTTCAAGTCACGCATTGAAAGTCTCAATTTTAAGCTGCGTAGCAGGGAGGGAGGTGATGGGTTAAACTGCGCTGTTTTTCGTTTCAAAACTACTTTGTCGTGCTATTATGAAAATGGTGTCAGTAATTCAATACTTGGCGTAGTCATCAAATAATGCTGTGGCTTTTCCTACTTTGGCATCAAGCGATGCAAACGTTCTTCTTGCGGTCCAGTTCACTTGATATGCCAACATACTATAGCTGTCCATGGTGTTTCGGTTTTTCCGGGAATTTTTTATGAAGAGTGGTTAAGAGACTCTTCAAAAGTTAACTGTGAGTGCTGTCTGCTGTGGCTTTTAGAGTCGTTTTAGTTAGTTGTTACTCGATGTGTTGGACAGGTCAAGCAACGTATGTGTATTCTTCCTTTGTTCCTTCTTTTCTCTCAAGGTACTGCTTCTCGATCAGTGCTTCTATACATTTCTTGGAAACGAGAAATAGCAACAATATTTATTTAGATGAAGACGCATTAATATTTTTTATTCATTCATTCATCTATCCATTCATCCATCCATCCCTCTTTCTTTCTTTCCCTCCCTCCCTCCCTCCCTCTGTTTATTTATTTATATAACCATTCATCTGTCCACTTGTTTGTTGGTTTTCACATTTTCATACTGGTTCATTCATTTTTCCTACCTTAATCATTGGTATATTGGGTGTAAATCGAGCACGAGACTGGCTGATAACCTAAAAAGAGAATAGTGCAAAAAAGACGCAATTGCCTTAAAATAATCGACAGGGAAACGAAAACTTACAGTTAAATTTCCAAGGATTTCAAAAAGACTTTGACATTACCTCTTGTATTAAAGAATTGTGTTTTAAAACTTTTCTTGATTTCATTATCCTAACAATTGCAGCCTTTAAGAAAAATATTAAACAAACATAAACACCAATACCAGGAAGAAGAAAAAGGAACCAAAGCACGATTATGGGTCGAGTAAAAGGAGTTACTGAAGTGCCTCTCAATGTTTGTACTAATAGTTTACCTGAAGATACATTTTTCTGTCTTCATCAACTGACACAAGAGTTTGTTCAGATTCCTGTTAAAAAAGTAAGGGCTTTGAGATCAATAATGACAAAAGTAACGACAATGATAACATTGCAGAGGAGGCAACTATCATGTGAAATAAAGGAGGAAAAGGGTTTAAAAGCAACAACAACACACATGGTAACAAAAAGAAGACAATATACCAACACAAGAGCAGCATGAGATCATTAAAGTATGGCAATAACATGACAATAAGTGACGAAAGGACTGATAGACATGCAAACTGACAGCAAATAGATAGACAAACCACTAAGACAGACAGACAGCAGAAAGACAGTCAGACATAAAGATGGCCATTTAGATATACAGACAAGCAGTTAGAAGGACGGACGGACAAGGAGGAATGCAGGCAAACACAGCAGACAGACCAGAAAGACAGGCAGACACTCAGACCAGAAAGACAGCAGACAAGCAGCCATACAGAAAGACATAAAAATAGGCAGCCAGACATACAGACAGGCAGTTAGATTGACGGAGAGGACAGAAGACAGACAGACAGACACTAACTTGTGGTGCTTCCCTCTGCACTGCAGAAGTGATCTTTAGTTTCGTTCTTTTACTTGTAAAGTTCGCATTAATCCAGAATGTAGAATTGGCCATCTCTTCGTCCTGCACGTGAAAGTCGACGCATAAATCAATACATCCAAAGCATTATACTATTGAAATACTTACAACATTTGTTACAATCGTGGACAAAACTGTTGAGATAGATCTGTTATATTCATTTATTACTTAATTAATTATATTAATTTATTATTTATATTAATTTATTATTTATATTAATTTATTATTTATATTAATTTATTATCTTTATTTTCTAGCATCCTCTTTCTCTCTATCCAATGTTGTCCGTTCTTCATTCTATTTGCACGTGTATTATACACATTGTTACAGTATATATCATTTACTCACTTCAGACTTTTCTAGAAGCTTGACATCAATAAGTGATTGTATTATTCTGACAAGCTCTTTATCAATCAGCTGTGTTTGGACTTCGATCTCACTAAAACGAAACAAACATACAGAAAGAAATAAAATTCAGCTCTCCAATTTTTCCCTATTTAATTATATTACGCGGTTTAGTTTTCTTCAAAGTCGTTACACTGAGCAAGCAAGCTCTGTAGAATAATATCTTTACTCTTGCAGTATTTGGTATTCACTCTTCCTCTTTTCCTTCCTTGGAGGGGTCATTATTGACCCTATTTATTCTCCCTAAGAAGGGAGAACACAGATGCCACAGTACACAATTCAGTGTCTTGATAAGCAAGGGATATCAAGGCACGACTAGAGATACTTACCTATATGTGAGTCGAGTTCTTTCATTGAACAATAACAGTACTACCATTTGATATGTTGATACAGTCAGTATCAAAGGACGTTTGAAGTAGTTCACTTTGACTTCACCTAGAAAAACAACAGTGACTTAAATCACATCTACAGTAATGTATAATTCGATTTCCAGGCTAGTGTTCTCACAAGGCTTCTTTTTCAAACTGCCTGCACTTTGTTTGGGAATTGATCCATGAGAGATATGTATAAAATATTTTTTTTAATCCATGCAAAGTGGCCCATGATATAGTGTTTGTTGCCTTACCATTCGACAAGTGTTGTAGCCAATTGAGCTTACGGCCATTGAACTTCCCATTGTAGAACTGTTCAAACTATAAATAAGCATAAACAAGTGGCCAAATAAAAAATCAATTATGGATGAGTTAGAGATAGTGCACTCACCACTCCCCTGGGGTGTTGGATTCCTGGATTCACCATCAAATGTGGGTAAACATTTTTTAGTCAATCTCTGTCTTGATTTATTTGAGAGGCTTTCTCTGGTTTCACCTCCCTTACCAAAACAAAAAACAAAAACAAAAAAACAACTTCTAGGCTGATCAAAGTCAGAACACAGGTAATTCACAGATTGAATTAAAATTTAGCATGTTAGGTTTTGTAAAGAGAGGAAAAACTGGACAACCCAGAGAAAAAACTCAAGAATCAAGGGAGACACTCCAGAGGTGAGTGGAGACTGTGGTTGTGTGGTTGTTGACTCGAAAGTTCTTAACTACTTCAACAACCACACACACACACATTATTATTTATTTATTATTTTCCATAATATATATGTCATTACGTTTTTTAACTTTGTCCAATAAATTTTCTAAACTAGTAATGTAAATTGTAAATATTGTGTGTGAATAAAAATTGATTGATTGAGAGAACGACCACTATACGACCCTTAATTTAATGCCATTACAACTCTATTTGCATTTTAATGTCAAATTAAAAGTCAAATCTTCTTGATTATCTTACCATCTGAACAGGCTTTATTAATTCTTGTGGTATGTTGATGGGAGAGATAGAGGTTTGTCCAAGTGGCCATGCACCTGACTACAATAGAAAAGACAACCATCACCTACTTTTTAAGCGGTAAAACAACTATTACAAAATATTGGATCAATGACTACCATGGGTTAATTTCCAAGGATTCCCTACCCTTTCTCCCCCTGACACCCTTTTTCCTTCTCTCATTCTTTCACAACCTTGGCAACAAGGGTAATCAATGGCATTCTACATTATGCTTGAATATTGTTACTTTCTCATACTCATGGATTATGTAATTGATTACTTTATCACTACCATGTCACACCCACATTTGCCATTTTAAGGAGTAATGAAGGACATTTTCAACGTTAGGAACTATTTCTTTACCTTTCCAAAGGCATTTCAAGTGGATTACGACTTACAGTAGATTTCAAGGCGTTTAAAAAAAATACCATGGACTACGGTATTGTGACATATATTGATATACATTACAGATAACTATTAACATTGTTTTTAGATCTTACCTGTAATACAAGTAAAGAGAAGCTTATTCCAAGATCTACCGAGGAATTAGATAAAAAATCACTAAAACTTGAGTTCAAGTCTAAACTGATGCTCATATCAGTAAACATTCTGTGCAGTTTGTTGGTGTACTCATACCCACATGCATGCTGAAATATACGAAGAAAACAGGAATATCAGTACAATATAGTATAATATTAGTATGGTATTAGTATGATATCAGAGTCAACCAGGCTGCAACATCCTACAACCTACCAATAACTACTGAAGGGGTACACATACCCATTCTTCACTATTTCCTCAGTCTCTGTCAACTCTTTTCAGTTTAAATTTTAATTTCTCCTTTGACTTCCGTCATGCAGAGTGACAACTACACAAGCAAGGCTAAGCAAATAATCAAGAACATTTTGAGACTTTTTTTCATTTGAACCCAGCTAAAAAAAGGCCATATCAACAGACAACTCAGGCTGAAATTGGCATTTGTCTAGCCAAATTTCCTTATTTGGCCAGGGCCCTGTTAATTAGTTACTTTAGACCTTGTCCACACGTATCCGATTTTGCATTTAAACGCAAACTTTTTAAACCATTTTTAAAATTTTCCTCGTCCACATTAACTTTTTTAGATCATTTTTAGCATGCGCTCATCAGCACGTATCCACAAAATACGACTAGGGAAACATTAGTCTTCATAGAGCATGCGCTCATCAGCACGTATCCACAAATTATGACTAGAGAAACATTAGCCTTCATAGAGCATGCGCTCATCATAACGTATCCACAAATTATGACTAGAGAAACATTAGCCTTCATAGAGCATGCACTCATCATCACGTATCCACAAAATACTAGTGAAACATTAGCCTTCATAGAGCATGCGCTTATCATAAATATTCTGAGACTAGCTCCAATCTGTGACATCAGCGTTTTCGAAAAGTTGCGTTTTCCCCCGTTCACATGAACAAGGATAAACAGCGTTTTTAAAAAATTCCACACAGAGTGTTTTTAAAAAGTTCCGTTTTTGGTGCCCGTATTCGCTGGATACGTTTTGACAGAAGCACAAACAAACCTACTGACATATGACACTGAGCCAGGATTCATGGGTTGCATGGGTTGCATTGATGAAAGGCGGCACACACCACCATGCTTGTAAGATTTCCTGAAATTGCCCATTATTTACCTTCAATCTACTTATCATGGCCTCTTCAGCATCCATAGACACAGATAAGTTATGAATAAGTCTCTTGGCCAACATTTTAGAATAAAACTGCAAACACAACAAAAATATCTGTCACCCATACCATTAACTGCGATATATAAGACTATAAAAATTAATTGTATGTACGTGGACTGACAATTACTAGCTCTAACTAATGCACACTATGGGTACTAAATTATAACCTCCTATGCTAATGTTCTTAGGTTCATCATGCAATATCAGTGTCTGTTCGTTCTAGGGCTTTCACACTGATTGGGGACACTTCGCTCACACACACTAACCACTACATTCAATATTCTATGCACACAACGCTCAACTCAGATGTTGATTTTTATGGAGGGAGAAAACCGGGGACCTGGAGAAAACCCTCGTAGCACAGGAGAGAACAATACATCAAACAAACTCAATGCACATGTGACAACTGCAGGGCTCGAACCAGTGACCCGACCCCCCCCCCCCCCCCAAAAATCCCAAAGTTTAAGTGTTCAAAACTAAAAGGCAAGAAGGGGCAATGACGTCCATGTCTACTGAAATGAGCAACCTGTTCATATGTACCTTCTGAAAAATATCTTTATCATCAATGTACTTGAATATAATTATCTGGTGAAATGAATCAAGTTCAAATAATAGTGTTAAAATTGTACATGACATGCTTATTTTTTATTTGCTTCATGCTGATTGAGACAGCAGCCGTAACACGGAAATCAGGAAATAGATGACTGTCAATCAAATACATCGTTCTATACCTTTACATGTTCTGATTGAAAGAAGTCTATTGCAACAGTTGTCTCGATTAGCAAGTAGCAATAAATGTAGTGTTAATATCAGTAAATGTTGCCTCTAATTGGACTTACTACTTCACTTAGTTTCTCATCTAACTCAACATCTGTTAAGTTCTTGGTGCTTTTCTTGAGAACTATGTCACAGTATTTTGCCAACTAAAACAAAATGAAAGAGAAAATTGCATGAGAATTACTGATAAAGAAATGTCACAGCTGAACTTTCCATCTCTTATTAATAAGAATAATGCATGAGGGTATTATCTTCTCTTTTAGTAATATTTTTGTTATCTTATGAGAATAGTTTGACAATCTTTGCAGATTAAAAAAAGGTAAGAATTGTCGCTGTGTGCAGTCGCAAAGCACGCGGAGGTTGGCAGAACATAAGAACATGCAGCAGAGTGCTTCTTGACACTTCTCAAGTGTTCTGGAAGTCCATGAACCTGAAATGGCCTCACTATTGTTCCATTCCGAGGTTGAGGAAAAATCTGGACATAATCCCAAGATGCCGTCCATTTTGTCCCCTGAAACAGTCCCTCAATGCACTGCAGTGCCAGCTTGAACCAGCTCTTTAATTATCTCAGAATGGCTAATATATCTCTTGACTTACAAGCTCTGGAGACTTTGATGACCTTCTAGGGTCATGTCTGTAGTTAACTACTGTAGTGCAAGCCTGAAAAAATAAAGTGATGTTTGATGTTTAAATAGCATTGAATTGAGAATCCTGTAATACTGAATAATTTCATTCAATTTCACATGTTGCAGTACATTGACTCAGTTGATAACCATCATAACACCAACCTTATCCAGGGCTGCATGGAAAGCTGAATCCCCTTGGAAAGTTGTATTTATCAATTTTGTAAATTTATTATGAACATCGAGCATTATGTCAACATACTGAAAAGGCCCCTAAAAATAACAAAAAGTTCAAGGTTAATATCAAATTCAATTATTTTTTTTCTGCTCAGGTATCCTAAAAGTCATGTGTTCTGATGTGCTGTCCAACATGCGGTATTTTCTATCTCTGACTGCAGTCCATTATCCTGGGGTAACAGATTTCTAAACAACAAAAAAGATTGCAAAACAACAGGAAAAGTAAATAGGGGAAAAAGTTACTACTGGCCTTAAGTCGGTCCAGTGAGGGAAAACTTTAACCTTTGCCTTGAAAACCAACCTCGGCCTAACTGCCTTGCTCCCTATGTTCAAGACCTTGGGAACAGTTTTCCCTATGCAGACCTCCTGGCTGGTTAATAACCTCTACAGTGTATATTATATTAGATAGTATGCACTAAAAACTTTTATTGATTTAGTGATTTAGTACACATGGATTTTGGAAGGAAATCAAAGCACCAATTCTTACACTTTCAAAGTTGACAGATTTGATTTTCCCAAGACCTGTGAAGAGAAAGAATCTGATAGGTTACAAGAAGTTTGGGATTGTGTTTTTAGAGACTTACAGTTTTTTTCAATGGCAAACATTGAATCATACAATTTGTCACCAGGACAAGAAAGGGTCATGAAAGACATCAACCACTACTGAAAGTGTTTACTGCAATTCCCAGTCACACGAGACCAACTAGACCATCACAAACGAAAAATTGAGTTTGGGTGGACGTCAACCAAAAGGGTTTCTATCATTTCTATTGGTTCCTACACCAGGACTGGCATGAATACTCACATGAACATGACTTTGCAAAACCTGTTGCCTTTATCTCATGCTTCTTGTCGCTGTGAATTTCTCGCTCTGGATATATTTTCTCAAAAAAGTCACAGGATTCTGGCTCAGAATCTCAAACGCTTGACTGCAAAGCTATTGCCATGGAGATCAGAAAAGTTAGTCAGTACTGATAGCTTTGCAGTTAAGCGTTTGAAATTTGGAGTTGGAATCCTTAGACATGTTTAAGAAACCCTTTTGATTGTTGTCCTCCAAAATTCAATTTTTCTTTTGTGATTAGTCATGTGTGACTGGGAATCACAGTAAAATGCATACTATTGAGAACCATTGTGAGGTGAAGTAACTACTGTACTTGCAGAAATAATATGATGTGATATATAACATATACACTTACCTGTCTCTGTAACATGCTGTTCTAGTTCTGTTACCATGACCATGAGACCTCTTGGGATATGTTTTAATAGTTTGTACATCCTAGACAAATCTGAAAAAATAATGTACACACCTTGAATACTGGTAATAGCTGTAAGCATAGTTCTTATGTGTACATGTAGATGTGTACTGAACATTTTATACATAGTACCCAGACAATGGCAGGGTGATGGTAAACTTTTGATGGAGCAACCATTAGATATAGACCAACAAATGGTCGACAAGATGATCTGGGGTGCTGTTATTGCATTTTACTTAACACATGACATCATTATTATGAGGCATGTACATGTACAGTATTGACCCTTTTAGCTTGCCATGTTTCCCCATTTCAGAATATCACATTCCCTTGAGTATAATTCTTTGTTTAATGGTTTACATGAGAAGGCATTACATGAATAGGTATGCATACACAACCTAAACAGAATCAAATTCTGAAGAGAATGAAAGTGGTCTGAAATGGCAAAACATTGTGCCCAAGCTATAACAAGCCTAAACAGCATGTACACTATAAGTTTTGATACAAAAATGGATATTAAAGTTTATGAAAAAGTTTAGGGGCAAGTGAAGGAAGTACTTAAGCAGTGGGATCCTTGAAAATATAAAACTTTTCCTAACCTGTGGTTTTCTCTTCTCTGACCATTTGCCGGCACTCAGCTTGTAAATAAGGTATGTAATCTTCCACCATTTTAGCTTCACACTCTCTGATTACCCTACTGTAGGACACAGGATGAAGGAATTTTCTAGCTCGCAAGTCTTCTTCCTGTATTCTTAGATCAACCTGTTAAAAGAAGGAAAACAATGAACCTTAAGTGTGTGAATATTTAAGGGATCTCAAAACTGTGTGAATTTAGAAAATTACGTGGCCAATACACCCCAAAAGGTCTGGAGTTTTAGCTTCTACTACTTGAAAATTACTAACTCTGAATGCTGAAGAAAAAAACTAGACATCTCAAATTGTATCTAGTTATCTGTTCATGCAATGAATGAGTGATCTTTACCCTCATGAAAAATAAGATCTACATGTACCATGACTTCTCTATTACTCTACAGCTCCCAACATACACATACGTGCCATTCTTATCCATCATCATCATCATGGTTTCATCATCATCATTTGACTTCGGTCGAGATCTCAGATGCCCGCCTTATTTCTACCAAATCTTATCATTTATTGCTATTCCCAGTTCTCGGTATATGTAAGTCCTTTGTTTATATATTTCTAATGTAAAATTTTACAAAGAATTTACAATATGATAAAGCTGCTCTCGCAATTGATTGACTATTAGTTTAGCACTCACCTTTTGAATATATACAGAGCAAACATTCTCAGCCATGAGTTCAGCTGCTTCTCTTCTGTAGTATTCTCCGGTCTCTTTGAGCATCTCTCTTTCAAACACCTTTTCATAAAGCTATTAAAAAAATGAAATAATTTTTATGACAAATATTAGATGACTATCCTGGATTTTTATCCACTTAACTGGAATGCTAGAAGTATGGTATTACATCATTTACTTACACCAAGTGCTCCTTTTGTTTGATACTCTTGCACCCCAACTATAAGATGAAAGACAATTAACTTGTTGCACTCATATCCACATAAAAATCCATATCTTTATACTATAGGAATAAAAATATTAGTTAAACTGTGACGGCAGAAACATTTAAAAAGAAAAACAGAAAAGCCTATAGCCATTCACTGGGCTACCTATGCCTACTTTTAGAGAACAACTAACATCACATCAAGCCTTATGATTTAAGTTTCAATGGGGGAATTACAGAAATTTAGTCAAACTAAACTAATAAATAGTCTAAAATTTTGAAACATAAGATGTCCCTAATTAAGCTGGTCCTAACATTTCTGAGTGAAATCAAAAGTTTAAAGTAGAATTTCTGAATTTGAAGTGCTTACCGAATGACTTGATAGTGTCATGGACAATGTTCTGGTTTGTCCCTTCCCCATCTCTGTCTCTGAAAAATAAAAAAAACATGAGCAATAAATATACTGAACAAAGTCATACAAACAAATAAAAGACCATGATTTTGTGTATCCACTCACTTCTTCATCTCAATCAGTAAATGGTGTACAATAGTAACTTTTAGTGGTTCAATCATAGTTGATTTCCATATGTTCAGAGCAAGCTAAAAAGATCAAGACCAGAGCATTAAAAATTACTGAAACTACAAGCAGACATTCAAGGTGTTTATTGTTCATGGGTTCACCATAGTTACATGTTTTTTATATCTAAAATTTTGAAAATGACACACTGTGTACTGATATATGTCAAGTTTTTGTCGTGAAACGTGATCTGGGTGAGTGTAGTCTTGAGAAAGACCGTTGTTGGTGGTGACGACAGTCTTTCTGAAGACTACACTCACCCAGATGATCACATTTCACAACAAACTTCAACACCTGGGTTCAAACCATTTACTCTTAATATATATCAAGTTTAAAAACTTGCAACTGAAAATAACAGTGTAACATTTTGTCTTCAGCCATACAATTAGAACTGAGATGATGAATAAGATATAAATTAATTTTCTAATTATATCACAACCAAGTAAGTCAGCAACCATCATCATGGTACATTCTTTTCCCCATATGAAGTATGTCTTAACATGGTACTTACAGGCCCAATATTGATAGCTTCATGATTATAAGGTGGGACAGTGTAGGGAGAAATCTCCACATAGTCCTGTTTTTGCTTCTTCAGATGCTGGTTCAAATACCTAGGATAACACATTGAAGAAAAATCAATATATAATGAACACATTATCATATCTTATTCACTAAAATGCAAAAAAAATTCAATTTTTTTAGCCTTTTGTAACAATCATCCATTGATCTACAGCTGTACATGTACTGTATGTCAAACTCTCTAACTATATTGTGCCATTTAAAATATATTTATAGTATTAACTAAACATTCACTACCATTATCGATAAAGTGCAACCCAGGTGAAGACATACAGAGATTTAATTAGAGATATGTTTACAATACAAAGATAACTTGTCTCTGTCTTCCTTACCCAAACAAAAGATTCATGTAGGCTGACCCTTGACTATACTGCATCCAGTGATGGTGATATTCTCGCAATAGGTCCACATTAGGGCTGCTGACTTCCTAATAAATGATATACAGTACAAATGTTAGTTTTTGTTAAATTCAATGGTTGCTTTTCATGTACTACTGATATAAACATAGCAACAAAAAGTTAATAATATACATTGACAGCCATGAGACATTGATATACATCATACCTCATAAAGATTTTTAACATGTTCTTCTAAGAATGTTTTTACTTCACCATATAGTCTTTCACCTAGAGGTTCTGGAAATGCTACACATAATGCATACACATCACTTTTTAGCTGTTAAGGAATTCACATACATTGTTGGAACACGAGGTGCAGCCAATACAAACACAGTGGCAGGCCAATCAGTGCTTATTTAATATTTCAATTTTTTTCAAATATAGATATAGTGCTTATGAAAAGAGGTGTCCTCTTGTGTAAATATTGTTGAAAAATAAATATAGCACCAATTTGAGATTGGAATTGATAAAATACAGTGAATGCAATAAACACATCAAGTCCAACCTACACGTAGGCTTTGAGTCATTGTTTCCTGGTCACTCAAGAAAAATTGGAAAATGCCTATTGTATAGTTCCAGAAAATATCTACATACCCAACCCAAGGAGGAAATTGGAAATTCTGGAGGGGAGGGGAGGGGGGTCAGAGAAAGAACAAAATTGCAGAGTTTGTATGGAAGAAAATTGTAAGTTCCTAGGGGTAGTAGGGTTCTTTTACAAATTCCTGCTCCATGGTGGGGGTATGGAAATTTTCTGGGACCACTCATTATAATAATAAGTTAGAGTGATTTTACTTGGCCCATGAAACAAAGTTGTATAACTAGTGATTAACAGTCAAAGCAGAACAAAAGAAAACAATGGAATTAGTTTCTACTACTCTGTTACAATATGATGACTATTCTTTCACTGGTGAAGGAAAATTACTCTTTATCATAATAATAAATATCATGTAAAATAAATTTAGATTTTTAGATTCCAGGTTATCAACACAAAGTGGAAACTATGGTGCCCGAATTTACTCCATTATTGTATTATGCAGCATTTATACTAAACAGCTGGTTTATTCAGTATAAATAAAAAAACCAATGAAAAAGACAATAAGTTTATTTATTTTTTAGTATCCAACCACTGTTAAAAAATAGAAAACTAAGAAGACTATATTTCATTCTCACAGTAGTATGGCTGGTTTTTCATAGCTGCCATCTCGTTTGAATTTAACAAAAGACTTGTAATTAGTGTATTTTGCTACATATCGTACTATTTCTAACACAATAAGGTATATACTGTCTGGTTTGTCTTGGTTTTTCCAAGTTTAGCTCTAACAGGTACTCGAAAGGGAAAGATTTCTGGAAATTTTCTTAAAAGTACAGAAAGTACAATTATAATCAAATTATAATCAATTATAATCAAAGCTTTGAACTTTAAGCTTGCATTCATGAAAATTTATTAAGCTGAGAAACTTCATAAGACTATGAAAGTCTTCTTACATTATAGAGCAATAACATTAACTAGTCGATATAATACATTATGTAAAACAGTAACAAAACCACAGTTAAAGGGTGGAGAGATGGAGTGTTTGGGATATCCAAAACTCTTCTCAAAGAAAACTACTGAGGAATAATGGTAGTCCAAGGTTAGAAATGACAGCTTTTAAAAATTTCATGTCTCATATAAAGTATGACTTTAGAAGCTTGTCATTATATGGTGCATCCACAAAAGAACTTAATGAGCGACCTTAGGAATTAAATCCCCAGTTCAATAAAGCTACCGTTAAATAAAGATAAAGGTGATAAAACAATTTCAACTTCCTAAATGATGTTTTATAACTGGTGGCGGTGACGTAATGTTCAGTTCTGAATGAAATTGAACAGACTGACACTAAAAATTCAATTGGATATTAAAATAGTTTACCATATGTAAATAATAAACTATATATCTTAATGGAAGGATATATATGGACTATTTGGATATCACAAGCTGATAAAATTAGATAAAGAAGTGTAAATTAATTGATGAGAGTGTACAGAAAGGATACGAAAATCTGTCATTCCAAACAGGCCGAGGTATCTTGTCCAACGTCAGAACAGCCTTAAGCGTCTCCAATATCTTGTTCCAAGTCGAGTTGAAATCCACCACTCGAGGCTTCAGTGACATCTTTCATCATAGCAGCACGCGTGGGAATAGAAGAAACTTCAAAGTAAACACAGATTCCTATGCTTTACTTCTTCATCATCGCTAAATGATATTCTACGAACCTTCCTTCAGCTAGGCGACCTTGCCTGCTACAAGCACGCAAAGCCTACAGGGATGCCTGCAAAGCATTTCGGTCTTCTATCGCAAGGAAGATGCGCGCGGGATCTAGCTGCGGGACAGGACCTTGGCGCACCGATGGGAATAAGGAGGAAGGGGGGGAGGTATATTTGAAAGATCTAAATCTTCCTCCTACAAAGTATACTTCAAATGAGTCGTTGATTAAGCATAATAACCGATCCACGATCCATGCGCTGCGGGACATCGCGTTGCCCTGCGCTGCGGGTAGTGGCTAAATTCCCACAGGGAACCCACCAAAGATATAGACAGTGTGCGAGCAGAGAAATACACATAAATTTTAGAGAAATTATATAGGAAAATTCATTTTCATAATTCATTTATGTTTTTCAATGCTAAACCCCCATTTTTTCCTATACTAGTCTCTTATTTTTCCAATCTTAGCCTGAGGTCCTTGATAGGAAGGTTGTCGAAGGTTGTCGTCTTTTGCCGTCAAATGAGACTTTTATCGAGGAGACTGGTACACACTGTCAGCTGGATTCAAAGTTCTTGACACCTAAACGCCCTCAACCATTGCAGAACACCGTTTAGTGAGTTTATTGCGATATTTCCATCCCATTCAAAGATGTCTGAGGTAAGTTTGACTTAAGATCGAGCTACATGAGTTCTTACTTTAATGCTGAAAGCATTTCTGTTTTGATTTGAACAGTTATTCCAAAAAGCTGCGACTGAAGTCAAAAACTTGGCTACCAAACCCAGCGATGCCGATATGCTAGAAATCTATGCTCTTTATAAGCAAGTAACTGTAGGGGACTGTAATACAGGTAAGCTTATATATATAGTTAAGTGTTAATTCAGTAAAAAATACCTTTTTTACTATGCTAAGGATAATATTCTAATTTGGTGGGTGTATAGGATTAATTCAGCTGTTGTGCATGTGATTTTATAGTCTATAAAAAATGCATGTACCTTGTACTCTTTTGTTCTTACACAATCAAGTTTTTACGCGCTTGGGTATGGAGTTATGAAATCACGGCTGTGTATATTAAACTGGAACATAAATGCATCAGCAAAAATAATAGTTAATATTAACTATGCTTTGATATTTCTATAGTTTTTTCAGGAAGACAGGCTACTAAAAATAACCTTTTTTAAAGATTTTTTCTCTCAAAAATTTGAGAGTTTTGGCCCCTTGAAGTTCAAAACATGCATGGTTCCTCAATAAAATTTTGAAAGTTATTGGGCAGTTTTTGTGTGCCTACACATCGTGGGCTCAAATAGATATCACATTCAAAATTAGGCAGTCACCTTACAGTCCATGATTATTTAGATAGTAGAAAATCATACCCCCCACCCCTCCCATAACACACACACACAAATACATATAGCTGTAAATCAAGCCATCATTCCAGTTCAAGATTGTTCTGGCTAATGCTTGCAAGGATATAGCTGCAGTAATGCATGTTCATTCATTGCATGTAACACTGGAAGCTAGCCTTATATTTGGTTCAATTCCTGGACTGTGACATATGAGGAGTGTAAGCTTCTCCTTTGAGTCAAAAGGGTTTTCTCTGGCTTGCATTATCTGCTTTTCCTTTCCTCTACAAAATCCATCATGCTATATGACAATTTGATCTGACCTGAATAAGCCCGAGACCTAAAGTCCAAGTCAGAATTTCTGACACAACAATTGATCAATGAGTCAATTACTGTTTGATCATAAAAAATCTTTCTTGAATATAGACAGTTTTCAAATTTGTACAATACCTCTGTGTGCCTTTATTATAGACTCATTTATTCAGGCATAGCCACATTTAAATTTCAGATCTAGAATATTCACAAATACCAACAGTAAACTAGAGTATCCACAACTTTAGCAATACAAACACTTTGAAATTTCATCAACTTTCATAAATATTGAGTCAAAGTTGAGGTCATCCCTAAGCAGCAGAAAACTCAAAAGCTCTATAGGTTATTCCATGTTTGTTACAGACATTTAACCCCAACAAATGCTATTGTTTTAATGATAGATATACTATATATTAGAATGAAATTGTTTTTATTGTTTGCTGTTTGTTTTAGAACGTCCTGGAATGATAGACTTTACTGGCAAAGCCAAATGGGATGCATGGAATGCCAAGAAAGGTACTAAAAAACATTGAATTCTATGGTCACTATGTTGTGCCCTTTTTACTTTTACACTTTCATCACTTCACGGTATAATTGTAAAATGATATAGAAATAAGGTAGAATGCCTAAGGCTCTTCCAGGAATCATGTTCTCAATCTTAGTAACAGAGCTTAAATTAATAGCTGGACATCGGACAATGTCCGGCCAGAACTTGGACTTGTTTGGTCAAATATTGGCTTGCCGCCTATTTTGACCAGTATTGTTTAGCCAGAAATGAGGTATGACTAAGCTAAAACTAATTTGGCCTATGATTATGACCAGTGACTTATCAGCTGTTATTAGGCCCTGATCTAATACATAATAATGTATACTAGTAGAGTTCATCCCCCTCCCCCTCAAATTTTAATCTTATGTATTCTACTCTATTTTTTCAATTTATGAGCCTTAGGACGTTTGCATGATGGCATCATTAACCTCTACTACCAGACTCCCTTGCACACTTTCTTTTGTTCAATTGCAATAAATATTAGCACCAATTGCCTTACTATTGAGGGAATACAAATTTACATAAGGGAATACAAATTTAAATGAGAAAGAAATTTGCAAAGCATTGTGGTAGTGGGATGCCATCATGCAAATGTCCTATTTTACCCCCTCTTCCCCCACCGCACCCCCCCTAACACAGATGCACACAAACATTTTAAGGTGCTCCATTCTGCAGTCCTTGCTAAATGGAGAAATTCACTGTTCTGCATTTCTAATATGGAGGTGCTCTTTCCAAACATGGAAAAATGATTGAACTTTTTTAAATTCTAGTAATTGGAATACAGTGTAATACAAGTGTCATTTGTTTTTGTAGTGCACCAAGTACATCATTCCAATAATTTATTTGTATTTAAAATTGTTGAATTTATTTTAATTTATTTACTTTAAGGATTGGCCAAGGAAGAAGCTGAAAAACTGTATATAGAAAAAGTTGAGGAGTTAAAGAAAGCCCATGGAATGAAATAACAAAACCATGAACTTCAACCTAACTTTATTTCATTTTTAAGACATTGCATTAAACTTGTTTTAATAATTCATTTGAATTTTAGTACTGTTATTTTGGATGCAAAAGCTAAAGGTCCAAATAAGAATGGCAGAGTTGGGTACCTACACCTTGTAAATGTTGCTCATACAGACCTGAATTCACATGAAACAATTGCACCAAGTCAACTTAAGTTGACCTTGATAAAATCCATGTATGAACCAGGGGCAGAGGGTGGTGTCCCAAATAAAATAAATGTACTTAGAGATAAAATGCATTGTAAAATAATGTTTCTTTTAATAGACCTTTCACGAGTCACGCTTCAATAAAGCATGAAAGTGTTACGGTATTAGGGGGGTGTCTGGAGCACTGCAGGAACCCCCTGGACCCACCTTTGTGAACACACCAAGTCCAACTTTAACCTCGGCTTGGAGCCTCTGTTTTCTAGTCTTAGACTTAAATTTTATTGTGTTTATCTTTCAAGTTAATCACCACTACTTTTGTCTAATCAAGAGAATTTGAGAAAGGTCTATTAATTTTACAAATGGTTGAGTGTAGTGGTTGACTACTCAACTTCCACCCTGGACAGGCAGTACAGTTATTCCAAGAAAACAGATAAAATAATGTCTCTCTTTCATACTGTTCAAGTTAAAGGAGCTTTGTACCTTAAAAGTGGAGTGAGACAAATGGTCGTGGTTTTACGTACCGCCCGTTATAAATGCGCAACTTTACCATTTTAAAACAAGTGTTAATCCTGAAGGAATTGAAACGTGAACTAAAATGGGAAAATATGTACGAGTTCCACGCTACTGCTCTGGGTGCATGCTCACGTGATTAAAAGTGAGCACCAGCAGGTGTTGTAAAATGCTGTAATTGATTTCATGGATTTATTTCCTCAAGCACTTGTCTTTTTGTTGTTTTCGGGGCTTTTTTAAAATAATTTTTGCTGGGTTTTTTTCTTGTTCTATTTTTATTTATTTATTTTTTGATATTCAAGTTCGTATACATCCAGCTTAATCCTTCACAACACTTGATTCCCACTAGATCGTATACTTTTTCACCGCGTAAACATGCGCATGACAAATCAGCGTGTATAACATTGCATTTGGTTAGGGCTGTTTATGATAATTATCAGTTGACGCCCACAGAAATGCAATTTTGAAAATTATTATTTCTCATCAATCATTTCCCTTTTGCACACACCCCACCCCCAAACATAACAGATAACAACTTAATTATGAAATTTGAAGACATAACTGCTCAGAAAAGGAGGGTGAAAATTCACCAAATCCCCCTCCCCCCCTGGATCCGCCCCTGCAATGTAACTGTGTTGCCAGTAGTACATATTGTAAAAGTAGACCCGAGAGGCAACTCCTGCATTCCTGTACACAAGAAGTTTTAGCGTGAACTGCACGCGACCTGCAACTTGACTAAGGTGCCGATGATTCCTAGCCAATGTGACAATCCATCGTACCCTGATTAGACTTAACTGTGATTACAAAAGTTTTGTAACAGGAGCCAGAGTCGTTGAATGCTACGCAGAAGCGGATCGATATAGAAGTGTACATGCTTCCTTCCCTTGTGAACCCAAGAACATTAATTAATATGTAAGCGCAGACTAATATTCAATTCAAATTGACTGATACAAAAATTTAGAATTTCGTTTCGTTTGGTCAGATTTCATATTCTTTATTAAACTGGTTGATTATGTTTAATTTACTGATATTTGCGCAGTTGTATCCAAAATGATTTAAACTGCCTTTCACTAAAACTGGTGTCAATGACAAGCCCCTTTGAAAAAACCTAGCCCCTAATACCTTGAGCCATCACAGGGAGCCCAATTTAATTTAGATCACAAAGGGAAACTGGTGAAAATTTTAAAAGGTCAAGATATATAGTGGTATCCATAACGCAAACGAGAGAGGGGAAAACGATCAAAATGCAATAAAATATACTTTCTCTTTTTACATTTCTTTTCTTTCTTTCTTTTTCTTTTTTCTTAAGTCTTTTATTTATTGTTGTGCGTGCCGCGTGTTTATCCGATTATTATTTTTTCCTCGTAAGGTGCGTATAGTGGACTAACATATACTAACTTATTATTTTTTCTAAATATCGCAACAGCATATGATATTTGACACTTGTTGTTCACAAATAATGCCGGGAAACTTGTACCCGGTGACTTCGTACCCGGTCAGTTCATTGCCCACCAGCACAGCAAGTCCAATGACGCCGGTTTGCAACCTTAGTTAAGTACTTTTCATTGTCGCACAATTAAAAATTAATTTGGGATGTCCTTCTTTATATAAAACACTATAAATCTACTGGTACCAGTTGATCACAAACAACAATTATAAACTGTTCACCATTAACAATGATTGCAAGAGTCCTACAGAGGTCATATGATCAGGCGAGAAGGACAATCGAAATGTGAAAACAAAATAGGTTATAATTAAAGCCTCATCTAAGCAGCATGATATTTGGATAAAACGTAACCATCCAAAGATGAATGCTTGGTCGCTGCGCTAAATATGTACATATCACCTGTCATCCGCGAATAACCGAATGTTAATCTTTTTTTAACGGAAACTCGATCGTCTCGAATCCAACTTAAAAAGTGGGATAAAAAGTATAGCTAGTCAGTTGATAAAAATCATTATATCGAAAGTAGTTAATATACGCCGATGATTTCCCAACTCAAGTGGTTTCCATGACTAAGACAAGATTCTTGACTTCGCGTTTCGTACCCCTGGGAACGTGATCTCCCACTGGGAAAAAAAGCAATACTTAACTTATGCATTCCCTTTTTATCCAGCACCATTTCCTTTCCTTTTCTTGTTTTGATAGTTTATACAGGGTTATGACCCTGCAATAAATGAATCTTCTAGAATATATACATCTATAATTTGAATATCATACTTCACTCATCTACATATGCAAATAACTTTTTTTGTGTGGCTTGATGAGATTATTGGCAGAAGTAGTAAGTAATTATAACTGCAGTCTCAACAAGCTATTGTCACGAAATTCCGTTTTCTTTTTTGAACAAAGCTATTTTGAAGACAATTGCAGCACCCAATATTGATCATTTGAACACTGAAGGGTGTAAGTTCATTTCTCAATGGGCAAAACTAAGATCCGTAGTATTTGGAACACCCCGTGCTTATATTCCCAGATGAGCTGAGCAGGCAAAATATAAATCTACGTTATTTTTAGCCAGCCGAGAAAACCTGGATTTGATTTACCGTACGTCACTAAAGCATTCATGATCAACTGGCGAATCAATATTTTTCGATATATTACAATAAAGCAGAAATAGCACTTATCCAATACGCAATTTATGCTAAAATAATTCACAGAAAAGAAAACCTCTCACATAAATGAAACATTATCCGGATCAAAGAGATGTCCAAAAATGGTGCTTTAGTCCCGAATGTTTACTTGTTGATATTTAGTTTTGGTGTGTTTTGATTGACAGGTTTCGGTAAAAGAAACAATCATTTTTTTCTGACGAGTGCAACGTTGCCAACATTCCGAACCAAGATGCATTGCGGCAAGGCGGTGTGATAATGGCCGACTGGGAGTTCAACGTGATGTGAAGATCTTGCCTCCGTTGAAAGAAAAATGGCCAAAAAATAGCACTTTTTCAAGTCATCACAACAAAATAGACTCACAAAGGAAAGGAAGGCCCTTTAGCAACACCAAGTTAGACTTTTCATTAAGAATTTTGGGCGAATGGAATCCGAACCGGCTTAAAATTTGGAAGGCGATGTAGTGAATAATTCCGATATAAGACTTGAACTGTACTCGATAAAGGCCTTTTATTCTTCTTCGGTTGGTAATTTCTACGTGGTATATAATGGGCGATAAAACGCAGCAACAGCAACCAGAGCCATCAGAATGTACCATAAAGGTATTCAGTCGTTTTCGACCCCAATCCGAAGCTGAAACAAGGGTTGGAGGAGAAATGATCGTCAAGTTCCCGACAACCGACACAGTGATACATTCGGTAAAGAATACGTCTAAAATACAACTAATTCTTTTAATGATTGTGGAAAATTCTCGGTCCTTAGCTGTCTCAAGACAGTTTACATCTCGTATTTTTTGTTCAGGGTCGTACATTTACGTTTGATCGAGTTTTCAAGCCAACCTCAACTCAAGAAAAAGTTTATATGGAAGCGGCGCAGGCGATCGTTCAAGGTAAGGTTTTACAATGAAATCGTTTTAGGAACTAAATTGAAAATCGTACTTCCTGTATTCTATGAAGCTATTGACGGATTCCATTGCATATATGTAAGTAATTTTGCCTAAGAAAGACAATTCTTAGGTTTAAACTGGGGATTCCAGAGACAGAAACTTTTGAGAGAGATTAACCTTATGTCAAGCCCAAAATTCCAAATTTTTCTTCTAGAAACGTTTTGATTCATTACTAGTTTTAGAATGAAATATTTCATAACTTGCTTTTTCGTTATTAAACTCAGCATCAAATGATCACCTTTCTTGATTTGAGTTCAAATTGAAATAATTTTTACTCCCATTTATTTGAATTTGTTTTCACATAATTATTACGATGCAGTTTCTTGTCTGGATTCTGGTCTGATATTATAAAATTCATATTCCTCTTATATCACTGGCCATGTCATCTTTACTCTTTAGTATGCTTAATTTGTTTATAATCCTGGCTCATTTTTGATGATATTCTGTAAAGTAAAGGCGGGATTGAAATAGACTTGGAATTCATAGTCCCTTGTACATTTTATTCCGTTTTCAAGAGAAGCGCTGTGTAGATATTACGTTGTTATTAACAGGTCGTGTATTCCTTGCTTTTTTTCGTTATAATTAATTCATTCGACTGTACCTCTAATTTAGTTACAGCTCTCTATTCTAGGATATTTTCGAGAAAATTATTAATATAGTAGGGCTGAAATGAAAAATAGAATTTTAAATATATTTACATTTCGTATGCTTACACGCTGAGCAAACAATAAGCAATTATTATGATGATGAGCACTATTGAAAACGTATGTGTCTCTTCGACTTCGACAAGATCCTTAAGATATTTCACTATCATCCTCCAAATTCCTGTTTCCACCTAGAAATTCTACACCCACACATCAAGTGCAGGATATTTAGTGTAGGATATTTTATCATATATGTAGGATAATACAGCTGAAGTCATTCATATCAGTACTTATACAAGCGCTTCCTGAGTCTCCAATTTTCAACAGTATGCAAAATGTTCCCAGATCTAGAACAATTTGAGGTTAACCAAAACTTTGAATTGGCATGACTATTTTAACCAAGATAGGGTATTGAATGTGTTTAATTTTTATTCAAGTCATGTATATGCTAAGTAATGGCTGCATGCAGGTACATTGTACGCAATCTAGATCCATCCAAATTCATACTCATTTGCAAGTTAACAAGGAAAAAAATTTACAGGCACATGGTCTTATTTGATGTTAATCGTATTGTGTGTTTGCTTAATTAAATCCATGGAATGCATTGGTGCTGAACAAATTTTTCAGACTCACCTCTGGTATATTATATATTTATGAAATCCTTAAAGGAAAGCAGTAATTTTGAAAATTATTTCCTATTCCATCAAAACAATAAATTTTTATTTTATTTTCTATATATCAGTAACCACATCTGTGGTTAATTCTTCTTACAATAATTCCTTTTGTTTTGTTATCATTTCGTGGACATTCTTTATGATGAATATAGCAAAATATAAAAATCTAGATACATGTATACCAGTACCTTGACTCAGGTAATATGGTATTCCTGTATTCAATTTTGGTTTTGTTTACACCTCAAAAATTCATTAAAGCTGAATTATGAATGATAACCTTCGATTATCAATCAGAATTATTTGAAAGTATTTCAAATGAACCAGGCTTTCTGCAAATTAGGTTTTATCTTTAATTATTATTGCAATTAATTACTTCTAGATATGTAGAGCATTTTATCGCATGATATATTAGAATAAATAAATGAATGAATGGATTTACATGATATATTATTATCTGTTAATAGCAACATTTAATAATTTTTGTACTTTCTAAAATATTATCGTATCTATTATCCCCCTCTTATAAAATGAAATGTTGTTGGTTGAGGATAAAGCATGAAACTTTAGAATCTATGACCTGTAATCTTTATTTAACTACATGATCTAGTGTTGAAGCTCATTGCAGAGAGAAAATGAACAATGATTGACATAATTTTATTTGACAAATATCAGTGACAAAATGATGGAATCCAAGAGTATGTTTATTAGGCAAATTTCCTATAAAACTACTAGTTTATCAGAACTTTCTCACAGAATTAAACTCAAAAGTTTATTTTCAAGTAGAAATCTTATCATCTTATTATCTTAATAAGGGTCATTTGCCTCACCATCTTGTTCTAGAGTGGTAAAATTACATTTGTCTGGAAAGGATGTGTCATTTGAGTATTAAACGTCTACTATCCAGTATGATCAGTGAGCCTTTCCTTACAGCTGTACGGGATACTCAGTTTTTAAGTTGTTATCAAGCTTTCAAATAGCGGAGCACACACTGATTCTAAAAATAGCTTAAAGATTCAGACAAACTTTGCATTCTATTTAACTGCTACAAGGATTATACGAACTGATTTTATTATTTTTACTAAAAGTTACAATAATAACCCATGTAAACTAAGATCAACTGCTATCGGCTGTGAAAATTATCTGCTGAAAGTAAACTTGTAAGTTTGTTTGTCCGAATTTCGACTTTGTCTTCGTTTTTATGACGTCACAGTTGCGCCGCGCTATTAAAAAAATGGTCTTCAGGTTTTTGGTTTTGATAATCTCAAAATTATTTTTATTAGGATATAAGAATTCCATCCTATTAGCTTTGTTCTTGATTTTGATCAAAAGTTAGAAATACAGTAGCTCTTATGGATTGAAAATTTTCAAGAATTTGGAACACCTACTGTAGTCTCACCCTTGAATACACTTTGTGCATTGGTATTAGAAGATTGTGAACATTTTGTTTTCTTTTCATGCTTGGCTTAGAAGTTATTGACTCAAAAATCTCATATTTGGTCTAGTTATTTGTTCTAGAAGGAATTGAACTTTTAAGTTTATCATAAGTTAATTTTCATGTTTGCACTTTGTTCTCAAGATACATCATTTCTGCTTTTTGTTGTTGTTGTTGTTGTTTTTTTTGTTTTTTTTTTTTGTTTGTTTGTTTGTTTTTTGTTCAGGTAAATTCAAATTCTGGTAGTTAACATACATGTGCTGCTCTAACAAATTATTTCATACATCGATATTTCTTGACATTTTTATGAACACAACTTTCAAAATCGTTTGGCTTATGCAAGTGAATATAGCGATAAGGTCAAGGTATTCAGAAATTTGACATTGTTTGATATAGGCATAAAACCAAGCATATGACACAAACTAATTAATGAACTAAGTGATTCACTAAAACTACACAAAAATGCCTTTGATTTGTTGGAAAATGACAGTTGCTAAGATGTATATCAAATGAGTAATCCCAACAATAGATATTGAATTTCACCATTGATCTTATCCAGGGATTTCCTTATTACTAGAAGCCAAGAAATGAAAAAAAGTTTTAGATTAGTCACTCCTCTGCACCTACATGCATCTAGTGTACTTTAAAATGAGCAGCACATATAGAGGATATGGCACAAAGATATGAAGTTTATCATCAAGGGATGAAAATATTTCACGAGTTAGCACAGAGAACGAGTGAAATATTTTTCAATGCAAGAAGATAAACTTCATATTCTCAAGCCAACAAACAAAAACTTGTTGAACACCTGTTAAAGTGAGAGAGAGAAAATTGAAAAAGACGTTATTAATATTTTAACGTGTGAGGATATGGCAAATATGTCACTAAGGGTCTGGATGTACTGTAATTTTGTATGAAAAATACAGTACAAGTAGCGTATTTCTAGTAAACACTAATATCTATGACTATAATTATGTTTACATACAGAATCTCTTTCTTATAATGAAAAAATGCTTTAAAAATTGTTATTATGAAAGTTTGTTTATTTATATATATATATATATATATAATTTGCTATCTTGAAAAATGGTATTGGCTTGTATAAGGAATATAATTTGTCCATGGTCTAAATTATGTCCAGTCCATAATCAGCAGGACAAAGGTCCCTTAAAGAAAGACTTCTTCTCTACACTACCCAGACAAATATAAACCAATAAACTCAGCCAATAGATACATGCAATGTCTATTCCAGCCTATTTTTATTTTTACTTTAATTTTGTAGTAAAGTGGGGATTGATGCCAATTGCATGAAGAAGAGAAAATTACTATTGTTTCATGTACATTGGTGGCCCTTAATTAGCCATTCTATATAAGTACCACTCACTCTAATACAACAGATGGTTTATCAACAAACTTCTGTCTGTTTACTGTGTACTTAAGAGCTGTCTGGAAACATACTTCAAAACTCCTGAAAAACCCTTTTTTGAATCAAAATATTTTCATAAAACTGAGAAAGTCCCTTTAGAAATTGAGCTGTATGTACATCTACTAGCTTGTTCTGCACAAATTATTTATTACATATACTGTAAATCTGAACTGCAATCAAAAATATTTTTCTGAATAAAGTAAGGCTGGATTATGTGGTAAAAACTAAATACATTTCAAACTTTTATATTCCAGATGTACTTAATGGATACAATGGAACAATCTTTGCTTATGGTCAAACATCTAGTGGCAAGACGCATACTATGGAGGTACAGTTATATGCTATTATAGAACTTTGAGACCAGGCTTTTTAAAAGTCTTAATTTGGATACAGTTTATCAGGGCTTGAAATAGAGGCTGGACATCAGACAATGTCAGGTCAGAACTGGGCCTTGTCCTGTCAAACCTTTGCATTGCTGGCCATTTTAGCGTGTAATGTTTAGCTAGAAATGAGGTTTGACCAAGCTAAAACTAATTTGGCCTGTGATCATGACCAGTGACTGATCAGCTGTTATTTTAAGCCCTAGATATATACGTACAATCATAATATTTCATGCTCCAAAAATTTAAAATTTTTTAAACATTTTATTCATGAATAATCTAGTTGTTTAAGTTATTGAAGATGGGACATTTAGTAATTTCAATATACCCCCTACCCCAGTAGTAGCTCAGTGCCTGGGTGCCTCAGTGTCAAACGTCCTAATCCCTATTCTAGAGCCTAACATTAAATACTTAATGTACATGCAGCAACACATATTTCTCATTGCAAACAAAAGGATGAGAAAGCAAACACTTGAGGATAATAATTGTCAAAGCATTTATTGTCGTAAAGTCTCTTCTACATCTTAGAATTTATTAAAATCTTAAAATTTTTGCCTCTTTGCAGGGAGTCATTGGCGATCAGCGACATCAGGGTATCATACCAAGAATTGTGCAGGATATATTTAACCATATTTACAACATGGATGAAAACCTAGAATTCCACATCAAGGTTTGTTTCATTTGATCTAGAGTGTTGCATGCAATAGATTATGTACTTTTCCAAAGAAGAAATTTATGGAAGTTGATTTGAAGAAAGAATAAATATTTTCCATTCAAATCTGCCAGAGACAGCACTCGTTTTAACTGTGAAAAGTCACCTGTGCACTACAGAACATACAGTACTTCAATGTACAACATTGAATTTAAAAAAATCCATGGAAGTACAGAGTTGTATATTTTTTTCTATATTATTGTTTAATTTTGCTGTTGTCTTTTTCTGACATTTCATATCTCATTTTTTAGGTTTCTTATTATGAAATTTATTTGGATAAAATCAGAGATCTTTTGGATGGTAAGATTTTTGTGTTATGATGTACAGTCTGTAAAGTAATATTTCATTGCTCATATAATATATGACTGGATAATAAAATGTTTATCAGATCATGTATCTATGTATCATTATCAAGACTTGAACTCAGGTTGTATTGGTGAGAAGCCACCCATTAGTTGGGCACGCCACCCTTGCTTCCCTATAAATACAGATACATCCGATAAACATTTTATTACCCAGTTATAAAAATCTTGGCATCATATATGTTATTGTACAGGTAGTTTTTTTATAAGCATTGAATGCAATTACTTATGCTGACTACCATTTTTTTTTTTACAATTTTTAGTCACCAAGACCAACCTTGCAGTTCATGAGGACAAAAACAGGGTACCTTTTGTAAAGGTAAAAAAACTTTACAGCAGACTCGTGAAATAACACTACATATTAGCAGCTGTATGTGTATTTATAGGCAATAGTATTAGCAGCAACATCAATAAAATGACATTAATCAGTAACCCAAGACTGAGCACTAGTATCTAGGAGGGGTGCTTTTGAACCCACCACACCCTTATCAGCCAATTTTTGAAAAGAGATAACTAGCTAAAAACTAGTGTGAGCGGTGTCGGTGTTTCTAATGAAACAGTAATGATAAAAAGGTAAATTATACACCGTGAAAATATGAAAAAAACTGACATTTCGGACGCTAGTCCTTGGTCGGAGTAAAAGAAATGTCAGTAAGTTTTTTCGTCTTTTCACGGTGTATAGTTTACCTTTTTATCATTAATTTTTTTAAAGTTAAATTCAGTTGTTGAAGAAACAGAAATCACTGCTTCATACAAACAATTCTTTAGTATCCTGTCAGTATTTGAAATTATTGTTTTATCCCCTGATTCTTACTTGGTGTGATTCATTTATCACTTAAAACCAGGGTGCCACCGAGAGGTTCGTGTCCAGCCCTGAGGAAGTGATGGAAATCATAGATGAAGGCAAAGCCAATCGACACGTTGCTGTGACAAGTAAGCATTGCTTTGTTTTTAGTTATTCTCGGTTTATCTTATAGTCCTAGAGTAGTCTGTTTACAAATGTTATACAAATGTCACCTTTTTGTTAACCAGTTACTGTTGATATGTTTGAACAAACAATTGTTGCTTATAGTAATGGTGTATGTAGGAAAGCTCTTTAGGCATGATAGTATGCCGACACAATTTATGCTAAGTTTCTAATTTTCTTGGGTACTTAGGAATATACATGTATATTATCTTGTTTTCAGATATGAATGAGCATAGCTCTCGAAGTCACAGCATATTTTTACTGCATATCAAGCAAGAAAATGTTGAAACAAATAAGAAGCTGAGTGGCAAACTGTATTTAGTTGATCTTGCTGGTTCTGAGAAGGTATGACAAATTAATGGTTACATTACCAGTAATCACTTTTTCCTTACAGAGGGCAAAAATGTAAAGTTTTTCTTTCTTTTTTTTTTATTTTTTTTATTTCATGATACAAGGTCCTAAACCTTTAAAACAATCTCTTATGCATTAAAAAATCAAGATTCTTCATGGAAAAAAGTTGGAACGTGAATTCATGAAGCGTTCTAAATTTGATTTTTTATTGTGTAAAAGATTATCCCAAAGATTAAGAAACAGAAAAGAAAATATCAGGGTTTTTTTAAAGTTGAAAATGAGGTCAAGTAGCTACAGTATAGGAGGAGTTCCTCAAATCTAGAGATAACTTATCTGCAGAGTTTTACAGTATAACATGTAATGACTATTTGTGTTGCAAGTCTATTACTGTGTAGCTTACTTCCTTGTCCTCCTACAAGTTTGACATTCCATGAAATGATGTTAGCTCCCAACTAGAACCAACCTTAACTCAAAACCTTCCATTAATCCCAAACGTTTTGAATATTAATATTTTCTTCATTTTACAGGTTAGCAAAACCCATGCAGAAGGAGCTGTACTTGATGAAGCAAAGAATATTAACAAATCATTGTCAGCTCTAGGCAATGTAATATCTGCACTGGCAGAAGGAACGGTAAGTCAAAAATGTCTTTTAATGCTATCTTTTTTAATGCTATCTTGTTAGTAATTATATAAGGTGTTGACAAAGTTTTATTTACCAAATATTTACCATCATAAGCATTCTCTCAGTTTTCAGTCAATTCGCCCACAGACCAACTCGCCCACGCCAATTCGCCCACATATAAAATCATCGATCATGCGTCAGGCGTCCTTCGACAGATAATACAGATATATAAAACTTTGTGTTATAAGAATTATTAATGTCAAGTAAACTTAATAGTGATAAAAAAGTCTTGAAGTAATTCATCTGAGGTTTAAAAAGGCTAAAGTGACATTTGCATTGGTTTATGAGTTGTTTCAATTGTTAGCAAGTTAGTGTAGGCAAGTCTGTTATGGCGTATAAAAAGTTCGCTTTTTATATGGTAACAAATTTCTTAAAAAGATTCTAAATGTGAGCGAATTGGTGTGGGCGAGTTGGCAAACGCATGATCAATGATTTTATATGTGGGCGAGTTGGTCCGTGGGCGAATTGACTGGTTACCATTCTCTCTTGAACAGGGATAGCATTAACACAGAAATCAAGCACTTTTGTGCAAAACAGGACCAACAAATACATTTTTAACTTTTGGATGTGCCCCATCACTTCACATTTGTTGGCAAGGGTTCCCTAATAAATTGATTGGCATCCAAAACTGAATAGTTGAGACCCACATTTGAGTGCTCAATTATATGGTTCCCAGGAACTAGATTGAAAATCCTAGCTACAAGTGGCTGGCACAATATCTGTATTAGTAAGAAAGGTTTTTCTACCACCATGTGATGGCAGCTGTGTTAGATGGCAGGGACAATAATATTTATAATATTGATGAAATGCATGTAATTAATTTATTATTAATTTTGTCACTAGCCGAAAGGAACACAAGGGAAAAAACATCAGAGTTTCTATCAGGGACATTTTCCCCCCATATTTCCAAACATTTTACTAGAGAGAGATTAAATTCCCCAGAGTAAAGGAATGTTATTGTTCTGCAACCTAGCATGGCCACTGGCATGCGATTGTGCAAAATCTCCATAGCATGCAGCAGTATATCTCATTTAAACAATATTTGATTTGTGGTTTCTTTTTCAATTTCCCTTTACAGAAAAGTCATGTTCCATATCGTGATAGTAAAATGACAAGAATATTACAAGAAAGTTTAGGTAACAATATTAATTATTTCTTATGGCTGTGATTTTCAATATTCTGCGGACTCAGACATTTCAATGGCTTGTTGTGATTGGTTTTTTACTGCCGCCAGTCAAGAATGTACAGTGTAGAAGGTACTGACTGATTGTTTTTGATTGACAGCAGCCAAAAATCAAATGTGCAGCTTGTAACTGGCGAGTCCACAGAATATCAAAAATCTCAGTCAATAAATATAGAGTGATGGGGAGATCATGAAAAGGTCTTACATGTAGCTTTACCAAATTTTACCATTAATATGCTTTCTTGGGGGGGGGGGGGGGGGCTGTGCTATATACTTTCTTAGAAACATGTCATGAAGAGTCTAATAGACTAAGAGTCTAAGAAACTAATAGACTTCTACTTCATTTAGGTGGAAATGCACGGACAACGATTATTATATGTTGCTCTCCATCTTCATTCAATGATGCTGAAACGAGATCTACCCTAATGTTTGGTCAAAGGTATAACATATGTATTGAAAGAAATGCAAAAGCAGGAATAAGAACCTGACCAAAGCCAAAGATAGTTGCAGGTAGCAAGAGACCATGTCACACAAGATTTCGGTTGCAATTTCTCTTGCAAATATATGTTGCAAGTTGCACACGTAATTTGAATGAGCAGCAAATTCTTGCTTTCTGACTGGCTAATGCACTCATTGTATAAAGAGACAAGGTTGCACTCCATGTAACACATTTTTATGCCAAAAGAAGCCAAATAATTTTTTTTCGAGCGGAGCCCTTCCATTTCCCGTGGGGACCCTGAAAAACTTCTGGCCTGTACTGTACAAGTTGCAACACTAAAGTTAATTACTAAATTTTCTGCAGAGCCAAAACAATTAAGAATGTTGTGGTGGTTAATGAAGAGCTTACGGCAGAGGAATGGAAGCAACGTTATGAAAAAGAAAAGGACAAGAATGCCAAACTGAGATCAATATTGCAGAAATATGACTTAGAATTAAATAGATGGAGAGGAGGTAAGTAAATGTCATGTTCTTTTAGTTTTGTTTCTTTCACTGCCCCTGTACAACAGCAGGATCCATGAAGTGTTGAGCACTTTATTCTGTTAAAAAAATCATAGAGCTAAAATAACAGCCCATCAGTCTTCAGTCATGATCACTGGTCAACTTAGTTTTACAGTAGTTCAGTCATACTGTACTTCATTTCTGGCTCAACCTTATTCATGGTCAAGATGACTGATTAGAAAAAGATTTTACCTACAATAAATGTAACTAGCTCCAGTTCTAACTTGACATTGTCTGAGACTGACAGACGGACTGTTATTTTTAGCCCTTGTACAGTACTCCACTCAGCACTTCCCTGTTTGACTGCATGGTCCACCAAGTCTTCCTTCATTGTGTTCAAAGAATCTAACATTCTGAAATCTTCTTCCAGGTGAAAGTGTCCCATTAGATGAACAAGCCACCAAAGGCAGTGACAACAGAAAGAGTGATGTCATTGACATGCAGCAGCTGAATATTCCGGCAAATCAAGAGCCAGGCCAAGTCAGTATGTCAAGTGCAGAAAAGAAGAAGTTAGAGAAAAATATGTCCAAACTGTATTTCCAACTGGATGAAAAGGTATGTACTCTGTATATCATTACTTGATGCAGACAATCAAAATGTCAAAATACAGTTCTCTAGTTAGGATGACACACTTTTAACAATGTGTTCATTGCCATGCACTGATTGAGACAACAGTTGCAACAGGGAAATCGGGCAATACACTACCATGAATAACAAAGAAGGTAACAAATAAATTATTTGATTGTAGTCTGTGGCCCAATTTCCCATGATTGTTGTCTCGATCAGAAAATAGAACTGTTTTCCCATTTCAGACCATGTGTATTTCCCTAGACTATTATTTCTTTGTTTAGAGGTTGCACATAAGAAGACACATGAATGATTATTATAGAATACAACTCAGACAAAGAATCTTATTCTCAAGAGAGTGACATGCAGTCTGAAATGGCCAAAACATTACATGTATATGCCCAAGTGGGTTTGGTCCAACATCATATGGTGCTTGGGAACTCTTGTCCTTCTTCCTTTCCTATCCCTTTTGTTTCCTTTCAATATTCTATTTTTCCCTCTTGGACATAAACAGGAGTCTTTAAGAAATCATGATAGCTCATCAGTGCTAACCAGATTTGAAGACTTGAAAAGTGGGTTTGGTCCATCATAATATGGTGCTTGGGAAGTCTTGTCCTCCTTCCTTTCCTATCGCTTTTGTTTCCTATCAATATTCTATTTTTCCCTCTTGGAAATTAACATGAGTCTGTTCGAAATCATGACTGGATAGCTCATCAGTGCTAACCAGATTTGAAGACTTGAAAAATGTTATCATTAGAAATCTTGATGCAGATGTTAATTTCTCTTTGTAGGAGGGGAGGGGGGCAGGTAAAAGTAAATTTAAAGGAAAAATAAAAAAGGGCGAGGCTCATCAAGTGCCTGTGTACCCGCCCAGGGGCATAGCATGTCGGTGGTTAAAGAGGGGATAGTGTACCATATTCCTGCCAATAGACATGCATATGGGTTTCATCTTTAGGTTTAATAAAACTCATCCCAGCGTGCCATTTCACCCCCTTCCTACTTTAATACTAATCCCTCTAAAACAAAAAATAGCAGCAGCATTTCCAGGCATTAATTGCTAGTGTTTTTATTTTTAAAGGATGATGAGATTCAAGCACATTCCCAAACTATCAACCAACTAAAGGAACAACTAGCTGAACAAGAAGAGGTAGGATGATAACAAGCTGCATGCTACCAACTGAAACATGTTGCTTTTAAGTCATGAAATATGTATGCTATATACAACAAATTATTATTTTATTTCTTTATTTTTTTATTTTATTTTTTTTTTATTTCTTTATATATTTCTTTATTTATTTTTTTATTTATTTAACTTTCAATGAGTAAACTTAATAACAATAATACAAAACAATTGAGTTGGGCAAGCTCCAACTAGGTGAAAGCCTATGAAAAATAATACTAATAAATAGTAATGAAAAATTATAGAAAATTTAAGCTAAATATATGAAATAGATCTCAAAATTACTTTTAATGCATTATTTTCTTGTTAGGCTTTGAAAGCAGCCCGCCAGGATAATGAAAAGGTCCAATCCCAAGTAACATCAATTCAGAAGGAGAGCGAGACATCCAAGACAGAGGTTAAGGAAGTTTTGCAGGCACTTGAGGAACTAGCTGTCAACTATGATCAAAAGCTACAAGAAGTTGAAGAAAAGAATAAAGAGAATGAAAGATTAAATGAAGAAGTTACCTTGAAACATGTAAGTATTTATAGGATATATTTTCTTATTCTGTCTTAAATTTGTCTCCTTTGCCTTCACTCTTTAGGGCTTAAAATAACAACCAATCAGTTGCCGGCCAAATTAGTTTTAGCTTAGTCATAATTCATTTCTGGTTCAACATTACTAGTCAAAGTGACCAGCAAGGCAAAGATTTGACTGGACAAGTCCCAGTTCTGTCCAGACATTGTCCAATGCCAGGCCTTTGTTTTAAGCCTTGACCTTTTGTTTCCTCTTTCCTTTCCTCTTTCCTTCCTTTCCTCCTCTTTTCCTCCCTCCTTTCTTTGCTTTCCCTCCCTCAGAGACAAAATCATTGTAATTACATTACATGAATTTTTCCTGGAACCTGACTCTAAAGCAAAAATTTCTTTATTCATTCCCCTCAATCATTTATTACATGTCATTATCGTGGTCATTCTTTCATTCGTAGCTATCTATTTATTTATCGCCTGTTATGCAATACAACGAACAAAATATCAATTTGCTTAATTTTTTTTAAGTGTGTGTTTGCTTCATTATTTTTTTCAGACCCAGCTAACTAAAGCCTCCAAAGAACTAGAAGAGACTCGTGAATCATCAGCCATCCTGAGGAAACGCTTGGCCGAGATGATGAACAATCTCATGACAGATCTAGGAGAAGTTGGTACTGCTGCTGGAGGTAATGCTTCAGAACTCAAGAAACCAAACATCAGCTGCAGTGGGAAACTTGATGATGACTTTACTGTAGCAAGAATCTATGTGAGCAAGATAAAATCTGAAGTCAAGTCTCTTGCAAGTGTAAGTGTAATTGATCATGTCATTAAGGGAAATCAGACCATTATTATTTTGAAGTGGGGTCACCTAGGTGAAAATGTAGTACACCCCTCCCCTTTTTTTGCACAACCTCTCCCCCCCCCCTCCCCCCCCCTCCCCCCCACACACACACCTTCAAACTAATGCCTGGTCCCTAACTTTCCATTGATCTAAAGTATTTTCACACAACTTGATACTGCACACAACATTCAGTGTAACAGTAAAATCACCAACTCTTTTGAAGTAACAAAACACAGAGCTTGTTGCCTATTTTACTCCCCCTTCTCCTCCTCCAATGCAACCCCCTTCCCAATCGAATTAAACATCACATTTGAATACAGCATAAAAGAGATACTGTTTTATCAACCAATAACATATCACAAACAACTATGTTTACCCAATCATGATGATCTGTCACACAACAGCGCTAATCATACACAAATAGAAGACGTGGAAGAAAAATAAAATAAAAAAACAACCAAAGTTAAAATAAAAACTAAAGTTTTGAAATTTGAAATTTTCCAGAGACACAGCAGCATGGAGACCTCAGAGAAAGGACTGAAAGAACAGCTGGACAGTCATGAATCTAATGTGCAGAAATATCAGCTCATTATCTCCCAGGTAAATACAGCTATTAATGCTATGAGAATGTAGACGGCAAAAATAAGGGTCTCTGACTTGAAAACTAAATCCATACTCCTTGTCCAATATGCGATTTCTGAGATACCAAACATCATGCGTTGTGGTCTAGTCTGGTGGTCTACCCAACCTAGACCAGAATGCATCCTGTTCATAAAACTCAGGAAAATCCTACACATATGGGACTGAGAGAAGTAGCATGGGCATGGTCTTACTCATGTGGCAGCCGTGTTTATTTATTCTCAAGCACTTGAATGTGAGGCTATGTGCAGAGAAGTCTATTTTTCAGTCAGCATGGGTGCTGCATAAGTAAAACCTCGTGCATCATGGGAAATCTTGGGGAAAGACAGATAGATTGGGTTACTTACCAACAATTATCCATTGTTGGTTTGTTAGCATGAAGCAAAGATGCAGTCTATGGGTATCTCTCTAAAAGAGATGGAATCAAAGAAACGTATCTTAGAGGAAGCTGTGGATGCTCTAAATGAAGACATGGCAAAATTAAAGGCTGAAGGTGAGCTTGCTACTTTATACCCTACTGTAGATTACGGTGCTTTTGGTATTGCTTATGTCACCTGAATAAGGTTGATAAATTCCTGTGTTTCATGTCTTCCATCTGACGTCCCGCTTCTAGAGTCACAGATGCATGAAAGGTGCTCTAAGTCTTTGAAAAAAGTAAACTGTAAGAACAAACACTAGAGCAGATTTGTCACGTGTGAAAACTCATGACACAAGGCACTGTAACGAAAAGGAAATGATGACACTTGTGGAACCAGACATATCATGCATGCGACATAAATGATCCATTGATTTAGAACACCACGGTAGTAAGCCGTTAGTTCATCAACACGTAATCAGTAATAGCGTAGATACCTCTTTAATCACTCAATCAATATTTATTTCAAACCATCAGAATATTGTAAAATATTTACAAAATATACAAATATTTACCTCTGGCATGATGTCCAAGACAGAAATCCCGCTTGACCTTAACTCACAACCCATGATACGAAAATAATGAAATAAATATCTTTGTATAATAATAAATATCTTTTAATAAATCTTTATTTGTTTCGCTACTGTTGGAATGAGAATAATGCTCGTTTGGACCAACGTTCTTATTTACATGGTGTATGTTTTTCTTCAGCTCAAATGAACGCATTAGCTTTACAAGACAAGGAACAAGAGCATGAGGGAATGCTTCAAGATGCCACACGTATGGCGGTAAGTAGGCCCAGAACACCTTATTTACCACAAACATATCTTACTACCTCCCCTATCCACCATTACTCTTCATATTCCCTTCAGTTCTCTTTATATGACACTCTAAGCCAACTGTGGGTCTTTCTTGCAAGATGTATTGTATTATTGGTTAGGGGTTTTGTATTGCAGGGTATTGTTTAGTTCCAAAGTCATTGTATTCGGCATTTTGATGACTCCAAGAAAGAGGCAAAACTCTTAATGCCCCCTTCTTACACTGATGTGTGAGCCTTCATGCCCCTCCCTCCTCCATATCCAACTACTTATGCCTCGCCCCTACTCTCCTTCCTCTCCTCATAGCTGGCATCCTCTAATCCTCTTCATATATAAATAGCCGCTTTAGAATTCCCCATTCCTTCGCATTAATGTCCCCTTAGGAAAATACGTTCTTTTGGCTGATTCCGAATGGCTGCAATTGAATGATCCGCAGATCCGCTTATCCTTACAAGTGATGTAGAAAGATCCGCTGATTGGCTTAACCCTGCATTTGTTACACATGAGTGCCGTTGATTGGCGTATTTATACACGTGATGTAGAATCGATCCGCTGATTGGCTTATCCCGTATTGCTAATCTGATCGATACTAAAATTCGCGGATTTGATTGGCTAATTCTTCCGCACTTAGCGGAATGAATGAAACCACTTGGTTAAAGTATACTCTTAAAAACGAACTCTTCCTTTAGATACCAATCGTAAAAGTTCTCTTGACGTACAAACGCGCCTTTTGAGAGATTTTGTCGGAAAGGAGTTAAGCCTATACATCTATTATCAACTAAAAGCAATATTAAAAGGGCACCCATATTTTAAGTAAAGTGCCCCGTCGCAATACACCCAACGACTTCAATAGAAGCGGCTTTTGACTTTTAAAACCTAATCCCAAACGTGTTGACTCACTAGGAAAAAATAAGGATGATGCCATATTAGTTTTTAGTATTTTTACACAAGTGAATATAATGAATCCGGCGCGCCAGTCATTGGTCACAATTAATGTCTTGTGCTGCTATATTACTGTTATATTAGTGCAGTTTTCGTATGACTGTGAAAAGTTCACGGCACGAACACGGTCGTGACACAGCAAGGGATACGCCAGACAAATCACATTGCACGAGAATTTACTCTCCATCCAATCAAATACCCGGAACACGGCATAAACACGGCGCGGACACGGTCACGCCAAGATCACAGCACTTTTAGACCAATCATATTTGCGGGTGAAAAAAATCAGCCAATTAAAATTCTATAAAGTATCACGGTCACGCTTACGACACTGAGCTTTTCACAGTCATACGAAAACTTAGCCTGCGTCACATCCGGAATTTTCTGCACTATGCTGAATATAACCGCGCACCTGCACGCTCGCTTGTCGATTTGTGCTGCTTGCAGAAATAGATAGATAGAATTTGGGAAAAAAAACTCTTTCTCCGTTATTTATTAAATTCGCTTTTGCTAAAAATACTAAAACAATTATCGGGCTCAGTAAATATATTCCCCGATATTAACTTCTCCTTTGGCGAATAAAATGAAATCGCCATAAATATCGCAAAGAGGTCCTGTCTATAGAAAATATGCACTAATATTTTCTGCACGATTTCAGTTTTTTTTTTCTTTTTTTTTTTTTTTTTTTTTCATTTATTCACTTAGTTTTTGAAAAAGAAAAAAAAAAGAAAATAATAAATGCGATCGAGTCTTGACTCCTTTGCTTTCATTATATAGAAAGAAAAATTGCTGTGACAACTTTTCAGTCGATATATGTTTCTATGTTTTATTTTTTGAGAGACAAGGAATAAAAATTTAAGGTTATTTATTTTTTTATCTTTTGAAAGACATGGAAAAGAAAAGAACAAAATATAAATCTTATGCACTTGAGTCTGGTCGAAAGTCATAGCGCCCTTTACCGACCTAATTGCAAGTCTTAGTATAATATTTTCTTCCGTCATTCGGTTAAAAAGAAAAAACTGTTTTTGTCATTTAGCCCGTGCTGCTCGTAAAGTACCCTCATTAAACAGTTGAATTGCATTTGTGTTATTTTTCCTTCTTGACGATCGAGTGTTTGATCTTTAATGTTATCTCCGCCTCAAAAACACATGGTAATGTTACATGAACGGAGTCTGGCATTTGTTTTGTTTTGTCCTTTTGTTCTATGCGCTTCCCCTCTCTTTTTCTTTCCCTTTCTTTCGCTATCAATTCTATTAATCTTCCCTTTCTTTTCCTTTCCTTTTACTTTCCATTTTTTCTTTTTTTCTTTTTTTCTTTCGTGCTCAAAAGTAAGCTAACTTTCCCATAATTGCGCCTGCGCTTGCTCATCAGTCAAACATTAGCAAACCATCAACACTGTGGACCAACTCGCTTCTTATTCCAAATACAACCAATGTGTTTTCCGCTTCTAGAAAATAAATATTTGTAATAGAGAACTACTTTAAGACTGACTTAGTGAGCCAAATCAAAAGATTTTTAGTGTTTTCTCAAGTAGTGTTTTCGTTAACTGGTCTCCAATTACTAGAACATTTCAAAGCTCATCAGAATTGTAAATTTATTGCCCAGTATAGTTTGTGTCCAACGAGATAATTGCAAAAATCTTTCGTCTCGCACTTGATGAATTCAAACAGTTCCAAAAGACAAGCCAACCGCAGGGAAATTACCGTCCAAGATTCGCAAACATTTGGTTATATCAATTTCCATTCGGAAACAGGACTAGAAAAATCATTCCTTATCGCAAAGAAATCCAGACGAAATTGCATTAGAAAATGGCGGGCAGTCGTAAGTTGTCGCTGCTTGAGGTGATCGATTCTCTAACCGATGTTATTGCACAAGTTCTCGTCAATTCAACACCAAGGGTTGGTTGATGCCTATTACTTCTACTATCATTCTCCAATTGTACATTTTATTGAGAAATGCAGAGTTGTTTGAATTCAAAAGCTCTTTAGAAACCCCATCTCATTTCACTATCATGATTATTTTTCAAACTCAAGTCAAACCTTTCCAGAACACCCCGAAGAATAGATTATAGATTATTGCTCTCAAGGATTTGACTGGCAAATCCAAATCAAGCACCTTTAACTCAGTACAATTCGGATTATTGGATCAAAAGTCTACAGTATTTTGCCCTCGACTGTCCAGCTTCTAGTTTTTGTTAATATGTATTTTAACAAACATCCTGGTGTCCTGACGATTGGTCAGGTGTTTTGTGTCAACATTTTGAGAGCATTTTTTAATAGCTTTCTTGGATTTTTCTCGCGCTGTCTTTCTTTACCTGCGTTTTTTTATTTGCATTCAGAATGATCAAAATTTCAGTAAAGCGCTTTGCAAAACGGCTATTTTTTTTTTTTTTTATGGGTTTCCTTTTTGTCGTTCAGTTTTAATCACCTATAAGCGATGTCAGTAATTTGGATTCAATGGATCTGGGGTCTTTTAATTTTTTTACATAATTTTTTTAACATAAATTTACTTATTTTTTCTTTACAAAGTTCATTCCTCTTTACGTGGTTCCTATTTAGAGAGATCTTTTATGCGGGCTAAACTTCATCCATTTCGATTTCATGAAAATATTGAAAGAAGGCGATACTCTTAATGAAAAAACCTTCAATTTTTCATTTCCTTTGTTTGACATGATTCATCGCGATTTTTTTTTTCTTAATATGTTATTCCCTTGTGAGAATATCAAGAACATGGTGCTGATTTATTGCTTCGAACGTGTGACATTTGAGTCTGGTAGTGGTAGTGTATACCGCTATAATACAAATGGCCTTTCAGAGCAAATTAACCGCCCCTCACAGCATGTTATTCATTCATAGTGCATAAATTTGGATAAGAGTTTTACTCTAAAGCTTTTGTTGTATACACAGAGGAGACACAACACATTTGTAACCATAATATATCATCAACGCATGATTTTACTAGTTTATCTAAGCTTTATGACTGGATGAATGTAGTATGATTTGTTGACTTCCTCGCTTTTTGGGGGGAGGGGGAAGGGGGAGAGGGTTAGGGCATGAGGGGTTAATATTTTCGTCCATCCGTACAATAAAAATAAACGTTTCTAAGTTTTTTTTCCCTATCCCAGTCTCGATCCCCTTCCCTCACACACACACATATTTGCATAGAATGTTTTGTATCGCTGTCTTTGTTCTGATTGTTCGCTTCTTTTTTGTATTGATGTGTAGATCATTTCCAACGTTTTCTTTTAGTTTCAGCGATACTTTGATATTTAGTTATATCAGTGCTATGGTTCACTATATATTTATACTTCTTTATCCTTATGTTAAGACTGCCTTGGAAAAACAGATGGAGTCTCATCGGGATGCTCACCAGAAACAGATAGCGAGCCTGAGAGATGAGATTGAATCACAGAATACCCATATCATCCAACTGAAAGAGTAAGTCACTTAATACAGGCGTTGCACCATCACATAAGAAAGAACCACCACTTTCCCAAGAGCAAAGGGATTTCATTGTTTTGCCATCCAACCACAAACAGCCAAGCAACACGTGGGCGTGGGCCCGTGAAGGTGCAAAATCTCAATACGGGATGTGGTAGCCTTGTGCAGTCACAGCTGCATGCCACTCATGTATAGAGGTTTTGCACCGTCACGTGGCGGCAGCCATGTTAGATGGCAGATGAACAATACAATCTTTTTAAATAAGAAAGAATTCAATTCCATCTGCCATAATACCACAGGGAGCCCAAGCTGTATTACGGGCGTGGGCACGTGATGGTGCAAAACCTCTATTGCATCTATGCGTGTATAGATTGTAAGCCATGAATAGCGGGCCAGTGTACATGAGGCTGGGGCGATCCTAGGCTATCCATGTCTTTTTGACCTTTACCAAGGGATGCCTCAGGGCCACCCTACATATATAGCTAAACTGTATAACTGTGAAAGATCACGGTCACAGTGCGCAACTTCACTGCTTGTCCAATCAGAATGCTTGGATACCTAACCGTGAGATTATCGTGAAAATAGAAAAAATATTCATCAAATGAATGCTATCATTATATGTTTATTCTTTTTCTTTTTTTTTTTTTTTTTCTTCGCAGGCTCAACCAGAAGAAGGACTTGCAAACAGATCAGTTAATGGTAGAATTCCTCTTTCATTCATACTTCTATTTTCCATCTCATTTCCTTATCCCATATCCACCCACATTTGAATTTAACATTGCAAGAAAATATGCCCTCAAACTCTCTATCTTTTAACAGAACGAGTGCGACAAACTGAAGAAGGAACTATCAGAGAAGAGTGATCGAATCAGTGACTTGAAGTAAGTGTATTTAAAATACGTCCAAGACAGCTGCATCTACGTGTAGAGGAAATGATAAAATATGGCATTTTAATACTCAATTTTATGAGAACCTGTTCAGCCTGGCGAGGAAAAAGAGGTCCTCATACATAAGATCACTCCAATTTCGATTGTCAAAATTCTTGATGTTAACTGTATATGAAACCTCTAACAAATGATTATTGAAGACAATTTAAAACATGATTTCCAGTTGATACAATACAGATGCTTTTCCATAAAGTCATAGTGCACTGAAGATATCTGTAAATGATTATGCTACGACAAAATCTGAAAAATATAAGAACCTATTAAGAACGTGCAGCCTGATTTGTCAAAAAGTACCCTGAAATATAAGAACCTATTCAGTCTGATCTCAAAAATTCTAGGTTCTTATTTGCGGGTGTTTACTGTTTTTCTTTTCTTTTTTTTTATTTATTTATTTTGCTTTTTTTTCTTTTTTTTTTTTTTTTTTTTTTGCTTTGTTTTGTTGCCTATAGATTGTTTAATGAGTGCCTTTATTAAGTGTTAATATTATATTACTTTCTGTAGCGTTCAAGCTGAGAAGAGAGAACAAGCAAAGAAAGACCTCCAAGGCCTCGAAGAGACTGTGGTACGAAGGAATTCTTGAGTAATAGCGTTGAAAAGCATAACAGGGACTCGCAAGTGTTAGCAGTTTGGTGTTGGTGGTAGGGATGGGGGTGGGGTATGGGGCAAGAAATACGTGACGCATACCTTGAATGATTCTTTTGCCTTGCGATAACAAGCCACATAGTAGGGACGTAGGAGAACGAGTGTTAGTATTGTAGCCTTAGCGATAGCAAACGACATAGAATAGACATAGCAGCGTATGTTTTTGTGGGTCTATTTGTGGTAGTGGTATAGTGGTGCTGGAGGAGGGGGAATGTTTAATTTGAAGAGTAATGTCCATTAGCTATGACAAATGATTATTCATCAGCCAAATTGGTTATGCAAAGAGAAAAAGCATGAATGCAGTTTTTTTTTTTTTTTTTTTTCATTGATTATTTTTTAATCGTATCCAATATTTTTTAATTGCAGGCCAAAGAACTTGCCACCCTCTACAAGCTACGGCAGTTGTTCGTCAGAGATCTTCAGGCTCGTTTAAAAGTAGTAAGTATTTGATACACGTCCTGACAACTGTATTTGTGAAGGGTAGGAATAATATTAAGTAATTGCTTATTTTTCAGACTGCCAGCGATAGTGACGGTGAAGACGATGGAGGAAGTCAAGCACAAAAACAAAAGATTTCTTTTTTAGAAAACAACTTAGATCAGCTTACAAAGGTCCATAAGCAGGTATGTATGGTTATATCCATGTCTGCAATGTATTCTCCTTCACAGGTTTTTGCAGAATCGTTTGCAGAAGCATTATTCCAAGCTGACATTCCACTCAGTTCGTTTTTATGATGCTCATTAGCGCCGCAAGCGCAGACTCCAGAGCATTCAAAAGTGGTGCTGGTTTAAGTGTAAGACAGGCACGAACTCAAGTGCGGGAATGGAAATTTGCTTTGCAGTTTGGTTCTCGACAGCGCGCACAAACAATCGTTTCTCATTGCGTATAGATGGGTTAAGCGTTTATGGAAGGCAGGCGCCTCGAGTAAACTCTGGTGCTTCGTCTTGAGTGATAGCTACAATCTGAATATACCCCCTTGTCATCTGTATTACACACTTTAATTGCGCATTGCAGTGCACGATGCACGGTAAGGTCTGGTTCAGCGCTTTAAAAAAACGCGCGCATCGTGTGAATTCCCCCCCCCCTCCCCCCTGTGTGTTGAGCTGTCTTGAGCGGTTGGCTTTCATAATCTGGATATCGCTACATTCTGTACATACCCCACCCCACTTCCTCCTCTCCAAAAGTGTTGCATAACTTGCGCAGTACAGTATAAAGTGAAGGATAATCATAAACTTGGAGAATTCCCTCGCCTGTCAAACTGGCAGTTTTTATGAACATGTGTTATACCTCACAGGGCGAATATCTGAAGAGGATTGAAAAGTTACGCCAGGCATTGAACATGAAGTATTCCAAACATTCTACAAAATCAAAAGCCTTATAAATCTCTTACGTATTGTTGGCGATTTTCGAGGTATTCGAAGAAGATATTCTCTATAGACTTTTGAGAGACAACTTTACTAGTCGGCTTGTTATTGCGCAAATGAGTGTGCACTGTCTATTCTAAGCGTCAAAAGGGTGTCACTATTATACGCGATTTCTACAATCAAATAAGTATTGGCCTTCTTGAATTTCCTACCAAATTTGATTTCATCTAGTCGCATAGAGTTGGTGCGATCTATATATCTATAAGTATATTTAATAACGCTAATTTTTTAACATTTATTACATACGTTATAAATAAAATAGAGAATATAACATGGCCTCGCGGAGATACGGATTTTATCTTCGAATGTCGCGGTGATATTTTACAAGTGAGCGCAGCGAACGAGTAAGATATTCTCAACACGAAAAGGTAAAATCCGTATCTCCAAGTAATAGAGAAAAATAGATGTTTTATCCATGATTATTCTCTTCTAATGACTAAAAAAGAAAAAGCATTACTCATACAAAAGGACTTCTAAATAATCTTGGTATATCACTTTTTATTATATAATACTTATCTCTTGTTTCAATTTCAAATAAAGGATGTTTGTTCAGCATGTTCGTACCATAAGACTAATTATTTATTCAGTACAAAATTATCCCGTGTCCTTAAAGAAAAAAACGTCGCGCGGAGAATGAGCGGGCATTCTCATTCTCCGTGCATTGCTTCTCTTTCTCAAGACAAAATTTAAGAAACTGAATAGAATAATGATGTTTGTGCACATCCATAGAAAAACTTTGAATGTTTTGATGGATTGAGGGCTGGGGTGTTTTGTTCTCTTGGCTTTTTATAATGGAGGTTTATTGCACTAGATACATAATTAATTATCAAGATGTCATTCGTAAGCACTAGGATAAAAGACAATTAATCAAGTGGACTCGATTTAACCTTTGTTATCTGAACCTGAAAAAGAAGAAAAATTTATTTAATCAGTATTTTTTGGAAAATGTATTGTCGAAAATTAATATTACCATAAAGTTAGGTAAATGTGAAGGACAGAAAGATAAATTTGATAAATTTTGATTTAATTACTACTCATTTAGTATAAAACTATTTCAATTCAGGTGAAACTTTACTGGAATAACCCTTAATGGTCTAATTATCACGGCTTAAAGTTTTTTCCTGAAATTCGGATGGCAATTTGTATTTTTGCGAACTTTTATAGGAGTATGTGACGTCATACACTCAACACTAAACTTCGCACCATACATTTCTTTGTATTTTGTAATATCCGCTAGTTTTATACTCAGTATTGAAGAAAAGATACCATAAAATGACTCTAACACAAGTTATGAGCGTTAAGTCCCTCAGCGGACCTTTGGGCTTATAGAAATAAGTAAAACATGAAGTTTATTTACAAAGAAATGTATGGAGCAATATTTAGTGTTGTGTGTATGACGTCACAGACACATAGAAATTCGTGGAAATATAATACTTGGCATTGGAATATAAAGAAAAAACTTTAACCAGTAATTATTGTGTGCAGTGCAAGTGGTCTAAAGCGATACCACTTCCATATTTTTTTTTTTAAAAACATTACTAATTAACCATATAAACTGTTCTGTAGGTCAGGATCAACAAGATACAAACATGACCTTAGCTGGTCAAATTCTAGTAAACAGCATTGTACTTGTTAATAGGACGTTTGCATGGTGGCGTCATTTGACTCCCACTAACCAGATGCTTTGCGAATTTTCTTTCTTATTTAAATTTGTATTTCCTCATGAGAATAGTAAGACAATTGGTGCTAATTAACTCAACAAAAGAAAGTGTGCAAGGGAGTCTGGTAGTAGAGGTCAATGACGTCATCGTGCAAACGTCCTATTAAAATAGATGTTTCTTGTTTTGTGAGGGTAACACTAACGAGCCAGTGGCTAACAAACCTAGGGCCATCATTCCACCATCAAATTGAATTTTTTATTTTTTTATTTTATTTTTTTTGTTTTTGTTTTGTTTTGTTTTTGTTTTTTTTGTTTTGTTTTTTGTTTTGTTTTATTTATTTTTATTTATTTATTTATTAATTTTTTGTTTTATTTGTTTTGTTTTTTTGTTTTGTTTTTTTTTGTTTTTGTTTTTTTTTTGTTGTTGTTGTTGTTGTTGTTTATTGTTTTGTTTTTTATTTAGTTATTTATTTTATTTTATTCGTGTGTGTGTGTGTGTGTGTGGAATCATTTCAATATGAACCCAATCAAGTCATGACGTACTTAGAACTAAGAGTTTAGATTTGACCACAAAATTCGAATTACTAATAGAACTACTTGGAACAACTAAACCCTAACTTTTAATAAACCAAGTCAGTGTTAAATAAGTAATTCGAATATCATACGAGTCTATTTCTTTGGACATTTTTTTAACGTTGTCTTAAGCAAAACTGAGGCTGATTTATTTGTTTTTGTTCTATTAGCAACAGCGATATTTGTTAATTCTTTTTCTGGTTTTTTTTCCTCTAGTTTATATATATTTTCCTTTATACTATAAAATGGATTCAACTCTTTACATTGTGTCCCACATGGAAACACGTAATGATCAGAACTATGTGACTTGATATCAGATGAGTGGAACTGCGCATGCGACTAAGTCATAAGCTGTACTGGGAATGTTATCGTTCAGTGCATTTCACTTTTGGTCTTTGGTTATTGTTCAGTGTATTTTACTTTCTATAATTCATATAATTTTTCTTTTCTTTTTTTTTTTTTTTTTTTTTTTTTTTTTTGAAAGAACTCGTGAAAAAATGACTATAAAGTTCCAAAATCGGTAATAATAAGACATTGAATAACAATTTCCTCTTTGATAAATTAGTTGTGTAAAATGTTACCTTCAACAGATGCTGTCCATTCAGCCAAGATGTTTAAATTCTTTAGAAGTTGTGTTTAAGAAGTAGTCTTCCTTTATGGTGATCCACACATGGATCAGCCAAGCTAACATATTTTAAAACAATATCTAAAATACTTGAATTCTTATAGTAATCTAGGTAGTTAGAAGCTTAGAGCAATAACGGATTTCAGTTTACAAATGATTTTTCAGAATCAATCAGTATTGGATTCATGTCGTATCAATATAAACTAATTAATATCGCTTACCAAATTGTTTCAAAATATTAAACATTGTTATCATGTTGCGAACTTTTCCTCTCTTTAAAACATCTTATTTAGGAGAAGTTACAAATTATGTTTGATATATAATTTTATGTTGATCAGCAAGCTTATTTCCGACTCAGACGATGCGCAATATGCTTTTCCATGATGCGGAGAGCATAATTGGATATTGCTAAACATACAGTGAAATTAAAGTTATATAATAGATGATTATAAACCTGAAGTTTACCATAGTTTTGAAATAAAAAGTGAACTTATTTCTTCTCCAGTCTTAATTTGAAATAAAAATATCAAAATATTCTGATTTACATACTTAATATAAACAATGCAACCATGATAACTCATTCATCCTTATAGACAACCGTCTATATTGACTTACCAGATTTTTCAAAAACATTTTCTTTACCTTTTAGCTGCTAAGATTCTTTGCCATATTTATTTATATTTTTTCCCCTGTTCCCTTCATCAAGAACTAGAATCCACGGAAAGCGAAACAGCACACAGGCTTGACCACATGTATATTATAGCTTTAGTAAATACATCCTTATAAGGTCATGCGTGTTAGATTAGACAGGCGTTCCTTGAACCATATCCACTTGATCAATATCAATTATATAATCACATCCTATGTACGATCGCGCACGAATGAGCTAAAGAGTATTAAATTAATCCAACTGTTGAATTGCGATTAGTTTTTAATTTCATAGTAAGTCGTTATTTGAGATTTTTGGAATTTCAGGACTAGGTTTCCTTTTCTCTTCTCTCTTTTTTATATACAATTATTTCAATAAAGTTAGTCACCAAAAACCTAGAAAGCTGTGATCACTGAGCATCATGGGAAACTTTTCATATCAAAAAAGCATATATATACAAAGCTTTTTTAATACAAACTGCAGCTCAATGATGCTCAGAAGAGGTGAGACTGTAACCGGTAAAAGATTCGCAAGTCCATGAGCAGTTATCAAGCGGTTGAACGTGTAAAATGAATTTACCCATAATCCTGGTCGGCCTCAGCTTTATAGCTTTTCAGGTGTCTAACTTTATTGAAATAACTGTATATATATATCTTTTTATTTTTATTTTTATTTTTATTATTATTATTATTATTATTATTATTATGTTTTTTGTTTTATTTTTTATTTTATTTTAAATTTTTATTTGCCCATGTATGAACGCAGTTAAGAAAAGTTATAGAATCGAAAGTAGATCGCCTTTTTCTACGCTAATTTCCTTCCATATATTTCATGTTTTCCTTTTCTTATCTTGAGTGAACAATTTAATATCGGAAAATCAATTTTGGAACTTACAGTAAAACTTTAAGCCATTGTACCATCCGTGCACATTTTTATTATGTTTACGCAAAGATGTGAAATTTGACGGCCGTGACAAGCAAACCAGACAATCTGATATCATTTATATTTAGATTCTCGTTTATATGTCATTTTTACGAACTAAAAGGAATTGAGAGTAAAGTATAATGATAGCGGCTTTGTTTGATGTATGGCGTTCTCTGTATGTGTCTACTTATTGGCAAAGCTCAAAAGAGCGATAGCGGTTTCTTTGATCGTCGAATTATGCTGTTCTTATTTGCCTTTCCATGTTATTTTTTGAGAAAGAAAGATAACCGTATCCAGTAAGCCCACCTCAAACCCAATCCCCTCCCCCCACCCACCCACTACAACCCACCTCAACCCACCTCTTCATACCAACGATACGCATCCTCGGAACCCAGGTGTAAATCTCTGTCCCTCGTCCACTGGGAGTACCCGAGGATGACCGTTACGAAATCTGCAGGCGGTTAATAGAGTCTAAGTTTAATACTATTCTATCTTTCTTTTCTTTCTAAGCTTGTACGCGACAATGCTGATCTAAGGTGCGAGTTGCCCAAGCTGGAAAAGCGTCTGCGGGCCACGCAAGAGCGTGTTAAAGCATTGGAACAGACGCTGAAAGAGGCTAAACAAGGGGCACAAAGGGACCGGGCTCGCTACCAAAAGGAAGTTGAGAGAATAAAAGAATCCATGAGACAAAAACAAGCTGCTGCAAAGAAGAGTGCACAAGCACATATAGGTAAGATGTTGTACGGTAGAAGTGTAATCAGTTAGTGAATTCAATCAAATGGTAAAATTCTATTGCTAATGAATTTCTACTTTGTATTTTTCTTTACTAGCTAAACCGATCCGCCCGGGTCAACACGCCAGTTCCCAGAACATAGCTGGTATCCGGGGCGGAGGAGGTCAAGCGATTGGTGGAGCCTTGTTCGGTGTGGGACGTAGTATGGCTGCATTAGGTTCAAATGTACCCAATAACCCTAGTTCCCCTAGCATGCCTAGTAACTCCCCAAATGGCGCTACGGTTGGTATCGTTGCACCCGTAATACGTGGAAATCGAAGTATTGAGCCGGCGGTGTCTTACAGTAAGCGTATAAGGAATGCTATTAGCACGGAGTCTTTGAATAGACACCCGCAAGGAGGATCACCGTAAGTATGACGTGAGAGTAGGTTTTGTTTAGAGCTGGAAGACACATCCTACCGTAGATGTGCTGTAAGTCACTTCAGTATATTTCCCGCTTAAACTGCCCTAACTGCAAGTGGCACGGCGCGATATCGACAACAATCAGTGAACCAATCACAGCCAGCAAAATTCCTGCTCGTCCAATGAAAATGCTTAGACACGACACGGTCACGATGACGACACGGCATCGCTTGTGGTAACGTGACGAGTTTTTCAGATTCATGCCCATTTTCGCAATAGATGGTGCTAAGTGATTTTGGTCAGTTCAAATTTATTAATACTTCAAGATGAGATCAGTTAGTACAAATGTCATGAATATAAAGCGTCTATCGAAAATGCCCCTCATTGAATTCTCTTATTTATTTTCAGGGTAAATGGTCCAGGTGTTACAGAAGAGCGACGCCGTAGCAGCTCGTCACACACCGGGGTGTATCTGGGGAACAGCCACGAAGTGATTCGCCCGTCATCAAGTTATGATAGGCTTAACTTGGTAGGAGAAAGGGGAAGCAGAAAAATCCCCTCCATGCAAGACACGGGTGTATCTGTGAAAATCTCAGGTAGAGATGGAGATGTAACGGCTTTTAAGAAAATTGGGCGGAGGTCGACCTCGTCTCAGAACCTAAACAACACTTAATGAGCGTGAATGCGGAGCCAATCAATTAGGATTTTAAAAAAATGGTGCATCAAAATCTTAATGAATGGGGACGAACCTCCTTCCCACATTTCCTTTTTGTTGTCATGATTTTCTAAATGATAAACGTAAAAGACTATTGCTCATGATGGAAAAGAGAGGATCAAAAGAATGCTGGATCCAAGTCATTTTTAAAGTTGTACATTTGGGTTGACATTGGACACAAATTTGCCATCGCTCGTTTATTTACTTTGAAGACACGAAGTTTGGAGCAGTGGGTGATGCCAGAAAGGTGTCATCGAGCTGGACTTTCCTCTTTCTTTCCTTCTTGATCTATTATTTAAAGTAATTAAATTAGTGATAAAAAACGTCAATCATACGTGTTACTGCAAGCATACGATCGTCAGTGATTGAATTCTCAGACGAACTCCTTCTTTTTCAAAGATGTGGAGACCAGTCCATGGCAACTGAGAAAGCCAGTATCTTAAAGCCAAGTGCCGGCGACTTCACACTCCTGATAATCAAGGCTATTTTTTTCCTTCAAGCTCTAACACATTTTGTTTTTCCTGTTATTCTTCTCCATCGTCGGTCTTCCAAATGGAGTCTACCGGCTATATAGACTTATGCTATCATTCTTTATTTGATTATCCTTTTTATTTTATAGTTTTGGGTATTTGAATTCAGGTCAACATTTGCAACCTTTTTCCTTTAATTCTTTATAACTGGATATATATTTCTTTAATCCAGATACAATATATAATTGCATTATAATTGCATTATAATTGCATTATAATGCAATATAATTATTGCCTTAGGTCTCTAGTACCCAGGGTAACGCGCTAATTCGGGATTGATGGAGATTGGACGCCACAGTGACTACCATTGGTCAAACAACAAAATCTGCTATTTAACTGTCATTAGAACACTAGCGTAGATTCGCTTTAAATGGGAATTAGCGTGCTCTTTCATCACTCAATGTAAGATAAATTGTTTTTGTATATAAATTAGGAACTGACTGTTTCGGACCAGCCTCTATTCGTCCAAATCTTGATTGTGTAAGTTGTTCACTTTATTCCTAATCGACATGGAGCTTGGTAATTCTGGTAAACAAGCCCTGCTGGTATTCTTTCTTCTTTCCCGTTTGATACTTTCAAGACTAACTCAGCGATTCGTTTTGTATATTTGATAACTGTATCACTTGAGCCATTGCTTGTTCTTGTTTTCTATGCAATTCGCTTGACAAAAGTCATTCTGTCGCATGCACCTCACCGAAATTTTTCTATACCTTTGATCACTTTGTCTCTTGTTTATTTTTGGTAACTTTGTTGATCGGTGTTAGTGTTGGTCTGGAACAAAGGTCTCGATGGCTTGCAAAGGCAACAGTTGCCTTAGAAACACCAGAACCGATTCAGCTCTACTCATCTTCAGTACTGCACTCCCTAAGAGTAGACGTATAGAAGGACACTTACCCTTCCTTAAATGTTGCTTCCCACGTCTTGTGGCTTTGAATTAATGTGCTAATACATTGCTGTTGTTAACATCATCTAACTGTTAACCTTGACTTGGAATTCTCCTTGGCGTTGCTGGTTTACGTTTCAATTATTGTCAAAATCCGCTCCAAGGAACACAGAAGGTGACTACTGTGTTTGAACTGAGTGTCCTGATAGCGGAGTTTAACCGTACAAACCGCGATATTCATCTATCGCAAGTAATCCATGCTTTGCTTCATTTTGTCACACTTCTGTCCTACTTATGTTGTCACACATTCATTCTTTCAAATTACCGTAGAATAAGAGAGGAGCGAATCCTACTTATCTGTCGGGGGAAAATGAAGAATAATTCAACTAATAGTCATTGACAGAAGATGGACATTTTACTGTCAGCTTTTGCCCTAAAGCATCGTCATTTCTTATTGTATCAGCTGGCACTTGCATTATATTTGCGGATTCGCAGATCCAGTGAAGGGCCGGGGTTATCAAGACTCCTTTTACATTCTATATTACCTTTTACCTTAGTGTCCGTAACCCACCCCACCGCACCCCTCCTCATTCCTTTTTCTTCAGTTTGTATGTACAGAATTTCGTGAGTGGAGCCGCCCTTGCAATATTGTTAATATTTTATCGTCATTAAATAAGATTACTATCATGAAACAAAGAGTATTTTTTAAAGTAATGATAAATTTGCACAAATGGAATCCATTAGAAATTAAGGTTAAGCGCATTTCTTCTTCGGCCGAGCGAAATGGAGAGGTTAATGGAAAAGTATTAAATAATTTGTTCCGGAATCGATTGCTTTTCCATAACTTAGCGTGCCACAAAAGGAAGATTTCAACAGAGGAGAAACTAAGAGGCTTAATCATTAAATAATGAATAGAAATTCGGTTGTATTTGCTGCTAAGAGTTGTAGCTTTTTTATTAAGTACGATTTATTATTATAGTGCAGTAGCCGGTGTTATTGTACAATGTTATAGTAGTAAAATGATGCCATTAAGCATGTGGGAGTCATTAAACCACGGTTATTTAAAAGCATTGTATGGTTTTGTGTTTTGATTCAAATATCTTGCCCTACCCTTAACAGTCCCATAGTCAAACTGGAGCATATGTGAGTTGAGTTTGTTGTGTTGTTCTCTCCCTTGCCACCAGGGTTTTCTCCGGTTTCCTCCCTCCGTAAAAATCATGAGTTGAGTCTTGCCATGTTGTAAACATAGAGTGTAGTGGTAGTGCGTGTGGAGGGAACCTCATGGAAGATGGGTATGGTGCAGGTTGTATATATATATAATAGCTGATCTTAAACATGCGGACCATCCATGGTCTTAACTGAAAGCACCCTATTTTACAAGACTAACACTAGAATCAGTCCCACCATACTGTAAGTTAACAGTTGAGACACGATCATTCGTGTTTATTCCCGTTAAATTTTTTCCCCCATTTTCATTTAAGTAATAGAATATTAAAATATGGATACAAATTAAAAAATCACATTCTGAAGAGAATGGCATGTGCTCTGAAATGGGAAAACATCTCTTACGCCCTAAGGTAAAGAGGCCTATTAATTTGTCTCGTTACCGGTAAACACTTGACAAGACATAAAGTGTACTTGGATATAAGTAAATTCAGCTTCTAAAGTTTTAAAAAATAATTGCATTCGAGAATAAAATGTGTAAGGAGTAAGAGACCATCAGTAGACGATTCTGGATTGTTAACGTTAAAGAAATTCAATTCTCTGGCAATAAATCCTTTACCCGAGGCGTGATATTTTCCCGTGCAATTTCAGACTACTCGTTCCCATTTGAATAAGATAAGATTGTTTTGTTTCAATATCCTTTATTAATTTGTGATTCTCGTGCGCAACCATTAAACCAAAAAGAGCCTAGTTCACAGACTAGGGAATAACACATGGTCTATATATCTAAATAGAAAAATATTTCACCCAAGGCAAAGAGTTATAAACAGGTACAGGGTTCCGACACTCCTTAGTTACCGTTGCTAAGTCCCACAAGCTCAACCAATAAGCTCGAATATCTTACAATTTAAATCTCTGATCGCGGGAAATATTGATTATAAATTCGTTCAATCGTTTACTGTCCTGTGAAAATAAAACAAAATTGCCTCGCAGTTATTTCGGTTTTCTTTAAAACAGATACTGTGTAGCTGTTTATGGGACAAAGATTTGAATTCCACTGGGAAAACTGCTGCAAGTGGTGATTGGTTCGCTATTGCGTGTGAGTCGGAACCAGTTATCTGTAAATTTGATAATTCGACGGGAAATCCCACGAATTCAAGACAGAGAAATGGCAAGGAAGTGCATTACAGTTGCCGCTTAACCATTCTTATTTTTTCTAATGATTTCATATGATTGGTGCGAACCCATCTTAGAAGGTACTAGAAACATTTAATGATGTAATAAAACATATAATATAGAACAATGTTTTAATACTGATGACTAGGGCTAGTCTGTTTCGTGTTTAAAGGTACTAGAAAAATTTAATGATGTACTTAAACATATAATATAGAACAATGTTTTGATACTGATGGTCAGGGCTGGTCTGTTTCGTGTTTTTATTGTGGGCCTATGAAATTCCATGTTTGCATTTTTTACATTGTGTATCCGCTCGGCCTACACATTACACTTGATGATATTCGTTTATGTTTTTCGGTTAAAAAAGACTAACCCTAAACAAGAGAGTCTATGATTAAAGTATTGATAATTAAAGGTCTGTGCACCAATTGACCATTACTCGTGTTTGTACATCATTATACAGAGAATAAACATTGATCATGATCTAGAAGCAAACCCACGCGATGACACTGAGTACGAAAACAGTTTAGAGTGGGTTTCGTAAGGGTCGGGAACGTACAGCACGTACACAGGTGACTTAATTCCTGTAAAATAAGAATGGCTTCGCATTATTGCATAAACAACAAATAAAAACATCTTTATTAAGACTCTGATAGTTAGAAATTACATAAATTGCATGCGGTCTCCAATGTAAATCCTCTAATCACAACGCATTATTGAGGTAATTACGTTAAGACATGGTATGGCTACCGTACCACTACGATTTCGGCGCATCGTTTCTTTATCACACGAAAACCACTAAATACTTTTGATACGTTATGGCTTATAGAGCGAGCATGCGCGACATCGGCCGTATAGTCGTGAACGTACTGAATCATATCGTGGCAACGCTGTGCCACTTATTTCATTTTGCAATATATCCGTTTCCACTGAACTTCTAAACTGATGGGTTGACTTTCATGAAAGTAGCAGGTCAAATATTGATGGGTTGCAATAGTCCCCAAGAGAGTCAAAAGACAAAAACATGGCGGCCATCTTGGTGCGATTAGCAATGGATGCCGCATGAAAAATATTTTTTCTAAATAGCACCAACATGGCCGCGATGACTTAACGTGCAATCGAAGAATTGACTAGTATCGTAGCCGCGCTAGTCTGGTCTTTCATTATATACATGAGGCCTACCTGACCCTACTGCTGTGACCTCTTTCGTTTGCGGTTATAAATGGTGAATTGTGTTACCTTCACCAATAAGTTCGAATGTTGTCAGTGAATATTTGTATGGCAACCAGAAAGCAATGTCCGAACTTTATGGTGACCGTAACACTATCCAAAACCATTTATACCACGTGACGGCTAGCGCCGAAAAGGTGAATTGGTTGGACTGATCAACAGATAGTGAATCGGTATTCGATTCTATATTCCAGACTCAATAAATCCATGATGGATAACCATGATATATATACAATCATACAGCCTTATTTACAACAATAAATAGTGCGCGTGATATATATCCCACAATCCCCTTCGAAACCATTCTTCTGATGAATTAAAGGAAGAGGACATTTGAGCTTATTAACACAAAAAAACTGATTTATTGCAGACGGTGGATTCATTTGTGCTAGTATATAGCTCCTATTTTTCGATCATATATACAAAAGTAAATCAAAATGGCAGCGATATAGTCTAACACAGACCATGCATATTTCTGGGTCTGGTTGTACGAAGGGTGGATAGCGCTATCCGACGGATAAATCTTATCCAGTGGATAAATTTATTGGATAGCGGCATCGACTTATCCACTGGATATTAAAGGATTTGTCCGTCAGGTAGCGCTATCCACCCTACGTACAACCTGGCCCTGATGTACAAGTATTTACAAACTATAAGCCAACTCTATCCTGGCTTCGGAGCAAAGGCGTGGGTTACTTCTAAAATGGCATGAATAATATAATTATTCAAAAGTTAAACGACCTTCGATATATCTTTCAAATTCTGGTATGACTGCGCGCCAGAATTAGGGTATTTCAATATATTGCTATATCGAAGGTTATAGCTTAATTTGCAATATCAAGGCAAGTAACATCCATCTACGAGTATACGTAAGTATACATCGGATGCCTTTACCTTAATCACAGTTGCCTTGGCTTGCACTGTAATATATATAAAAGATGATCGGGCAACTGCTTCTACAGCAGATTTCGTATGTTGTCCATGAGGCATAACTCCGCCAATGAATATTCTCGGACACGCAAACGTCACGAACACAGTGAGGTCACGGCACGGTAATCCTTACTGTGGTAAAGTCATGCGAAATCAGCTTCGATTCTAAAACGGCGATGCATTTGAATTTAATTCTAGCGATTTTACTATTATTTGGCATACAAATCATTAGGCCCTACAATATATATATATATATTTCGTATGCTAACTAGAATACTAATTAAAGCCTGTTGCTCAATACATTGAGCAAGTAGCTGTTTCAGTCTTGTCAAGAGGTGGAACATGTATGGGGGTCCCGGGGGGGGGATGGGGGGGGGGGGGGTAAAAGTGAACAAGAGAGGTGACTCAATAATCAAGTTGCCTGTCACTTACCCCTGAACTTACAAAATAAAAATAATAAGATCAAAACAGCCGTATGAGAATAATGAGGTCAAAACGACGTGTGAATTAACGTCTTGTACACAGCCTCTTCGAGAATCTGTCTCTGCGGTCGAGTTGGATTTAGGACCGTTTACTATTTACCTTGAGGGCCTTAAAATATTTGTGGAATTTGGGAACGAAATTGGAGATACACAGAAAAAAATAATGAACAGTCCCCTTAAACTCAACAGCGCTAAACTTGAGTGCTGAATCCAACCCGTTCAGTACTTCATAGCTGATTCGGTTTGGCGGTGAGATACTCCTGAGCTTCAGGACCAGTATTATAGTTGCTAACGTTACCAAAGGCGTTGAAAGAGGTCAGAGGTCCTAGCCTCTAATTCAGCCAGTACAACAGACGTTTTCCTTATAAAAGAGTCCCCTAACTGAGAGAATTTCGCTCTGCCATCGGAAGAGCATGATCTTCAGTCCTTTATCAAAAATACTCGATCCAATTCGCCAGTGAGACACTATATGTATATATTATATAACAGTCAGATTATCATGTCAGTTGAATTTCGCGTGAAGTAAGTCCAACCACGGGGATGAATTCCATATATTTTAAATCCTCCAGATAAATGACTGTTTTTATCGATTGGTTCAAAATACACTCGTTCCATATCAAACCCACGAACGAAAATTTCCAAGCAAGGCCGCATTGGCCGATCCCATATTTCAAAGGTGGTATTGTAGAGATAGTTTAGTTCAAACTGATTACCATTGCCATAAATAGTGAATGTTAAATAGATTTTATCATTGCTGTTAGTTACTTCGGCTAGGCTGAGGCCAGGTACGCTATCTTCATCAGACTTGGGCTTATAGACGCCAATAAAAGAATGTACATTCCGAGGAACCGAGCTCTGAAGGAACAAAATGCAGTTGAAAAATTTAACATGGAAGTAGGAAGAATTGTAGGTTCTATTTTTGGGGAGGGGAGGGCAGGGGAGGTGCCGGGTGTTGTCTCGGGTTCTCTCCGTTTTATCTAGTTCTCTGGAGATATACCAGAATGCTGTAGAACTCAAAAAGAATCTATACTTTGGGACAGTTTATTTGGCCGAAATTCAACCACTTTTCAATTATGAACTTTTCTATAGTACACTTCCAAGAGGTGCCTACATTTGGCAGCAAATAATGTTTAGTATTCCTCCCTGTTCTGAAACTCGTACCAACGCTATATAACACGTACTTTCAAAAGTTATCGAACCGGGCCGATCAATATGTGAGGGCACGGGTAAGACAGGCAACCCAGAAGGGGGGAAAAGTAAGAAAGGAGTCAAAACATTTAATATACTGGAAATGTTTTGGAATAGAAGAATGTTTCGGCCTTGCCATAAGAAAAAAGTCTGAGTTTGATCGGTTAGCTTACCATGGTTGAATTTTCTTTTAGAACACTGTTGAAAGCATTTACCAATTTCGTAAAAAGACTTTGAACTTTGCCTGTATAACCAGTGAACAAGACATTGAATGCTGAAAGAAAAAGACCGACAGAATAGGGCGTTTTAATTGCAATCCCTGGTTCCAAGACCCTGTGCTATTGCCAGCCAGCTACTGCCAGCCAGCTATTGCCAGACAGCTATTGCCAGACAGCTATTGCCAGCCAGCTATTGCCAGACAGCTATTGCCAGCCAGCTACTACCAGCCAGCTATTGCCAGCCAGCTACTACCAGCCAGCTATTGCCAGCCAGCTACTGCCAGCCAGCTATTGCCATTACCGCGCGTTGCCTTCCGCTGGCTGGCAATAACGCAGGCACTGAGAACGAGAATAGTTCAAATGCATGCTTGATTCCTATGAAATATGTAAATAACATTGGTCTTCATGACAAGAAATAACGACTGGGAATAAACTCGGTGCTAATGACTGGGCAAAGCAAACATTTGGGTACAGAAGAACCTTCCCAGTAACGTGCTATGTTGAATTGAGAGCGGCTATTACAACAAAGTCCAAAAAAGTCGTAAACAACATGTGAGTTCCGACTTAGACAATAGCGAACCAATCATCTTCGCAGCAGTTTTCCCAGTGGAACTAAAGTCATGCCCTAAAACATCTATACAGTATCTGTTTTTGAGAGTGCTACAAGGATAACTAGGCAATTTTTAATTCTTTTCGCAGACAACAGTAAACTATTGAAACAATTTATAATCAATTTTCCGCGATCAGAGTTAAATCTTAAATTCTGAGATAAATAGTACAAACGCTAAAAGTGTGCAACACTTTGCACTATTTAGTAGTAAATAGTGCTAATTAAACAATAGAAAACAATAGGATTAGCATAATTTAGCAGTATTTGATGGTATTTATGTTGCAAACTTATAGTGTTTGTACTCTATTGTTTGCACTCTACCTTAGTAAAGTTAATCTAGAACACGTACCGAGTTTTAGTTCAGGTACAGCAAAGATGTAGGAGTGGTAGCCAAATATATGGCCATTCTTTATTCGTAAAAGGTATCCATCATTGAAAAACATTTCCCATGGCATACCGACTAAGCTCTTTTCGTCTGAAAGCATATACGCTGGAGGAAATTCAGAAAAATAAAAAAAGTTATTATGAACTTAAATATTAGTCAGTAATCTGTCTTAGTTTCAACTGTGGGACAAACAAAATTCCAGGATGGAGAATATTGATGGATAAAAATTGTGAAGATCAATACGGTGTTGGTGATGATCTCGTGTGAAGATTTGACTTGACGATAACTAGAATATCCACTATTCTTGGGGTGCATGTTGCGTCATATGGCCGCCATGTTGGTTGACGATATCAAAGCATTCCCCATTAACTTTTCTTGTTAAATCAACCGACATGACTTGACGGCAACTAGAATATCCACTATTCTTGGGGTGCATGTTGCGTCATATAGCCGCCATGTTGGTTGACGATATCAAAGCATTCCCCATTAACTTCTTTCTCTTGTTAAATCAACTAACATGGCGGCCGTTTTATTGTTATCTATATCTCAAGGGATTTTCAAGTCAAGTGGATGCACCCCAAGAATTAATGCAATACGTTGCTACTTGTGTCTTCCAAACTTAGACGCCATCTTTTTTCTCGTGCGGAATATGATCAACTGAATCGCTTTCAATTAACAACTCTTTCATGTTAAGCAGCAACATTTGGAATAGATAATTTAAGTGAGTCTCATGTTAAACGTCGAATTTCACATGAGCCAAACCTAACGACATCAGAGAAGACCGCCTTGTTATCCATTGCTTCAATTAGGTTCGGCTCATGTGAAGTTTAACCTTTGATCTGAGCCTTAAAGACATTTGTCAACTCATTGAAACTCATTACTGCTGATCAAAATGCAAATTCAACTGATTCTTGAAATGCTTTCAGATCGTTTCACTAGTTTACCATTTGTGTGTGTGTGTGTGTGTGTTTATTCTCATAAGATTGCACTTTTAGCAATTGCGCAAATTTGTGGAAAATGATGGAAGCTAGATAAGATGCTTATTATCATCACGAAAACACACTTCTTACCTGGGGAAAAAAATTCGTTTGCGTAAACTGGTGACAAAAATCCTTTTTTGTCAAGAGACTTGAAGAGATCTATCTCAAGCTGAAATGTAAACGTGAATAAAATTAGTCTAAATGCCACGCAACATGCTGACGAAACGAATTGCTTAGTGTAAAACAAAGGACCTTTGTGTAAGAGGACTGTACAACTTATACACACGCCTGTAGATCGACAGCTAAAACTCTTTGGAAAAAATCATATAAATCACCTCAAAGGATGTAACATATGACCGTGCAAACAATCAAGGGAGTGAAAATAATGCAATATCCCAATAGAGGTCTTGTACAATCACGTGTCCATAATACAGCTTGGGCTGCCTGCGTTTAGATGGCAGAACGATAAAATCCCTTTGCTCTAGGGAAAAGAATTATGTAAAAGAATTGTATTGTTCCTGCCATCTAACCTGGCTGCCGTTACTTGATGGTGCAAAACCTTGATAGAGGCTTTGCACCATCACGTGATGGCAGCCATGACAGGAGGCACAACGATAGCGTCGTTATCCCCTGGGAAACTGAATTCTTTCTCCTGTAAATCCGATTAGACCAGATTCAATCGTTCCTGCCTCCTGTCATGGCTGCCATCACGTGATGGTGCAAAGCCTTTATAGATATATTTCCTACTGACCTTGGCAAGGTCGGACACGGAAGTGAAAAGCCCGCCAGAAGGATCAAGCCATCCCCAGTTCTTCGGCTTTCTTGGCATGTAATCGTAACCAATTATAATATTGTTTTGGATTCTTTGGCTGAACAGAAAGTAAAAAATCAATGTTAGACGAGGTCATAAAACGTAATTATCCACATTTTGGTGACTACATAATTGCATAAAGACTTACTAACATTACAAAAGTGTTAGATGAATCAATTCATTGCGCAACTGATTTAATTCGCCTTTTCGGCGCTAGCCATCGCGTGGTATAAATGGCGTTGCATTGTGTTACGGTCGACACCAAGAAGTTAGGAAATGGCTCTCGGATTTCCTTACAAATGTACTGACTTTTAAACAAATTATTTACTTGGTTTGTTTAGTTACCTTTTTAAATACGAGCAAATATCATTGTTCTAACTTGATTAAAGCTTCCCTTGCTGCTGTTTAGAGTCAGTGAATTTGCATGGGAATGTCCGAATTTCTTGGTGACCGTAACACAATCCAACACTTTATACCACGTGACGGCTATTGCCGAAAAGGTGAATTGTGGTGTTTAAAGTTATATGTATTTCTTAATGTTCTTACTTCGAGACTGGTTCAAAAGTTGAGTTACTCATTCCCAGAGGCTCAAAGAGATTTTCCTTCATCCACTTCTGGTAGCTCATATTAAGATTTGAAGCTAATCCATTACCAAGGAGAGCAAATCCAAGATTACTAAAAAAATGATATGCAGGAGTGAATTACAATCAATACTTCTCAATACACTCGTGAAATGAAAAAACTCAAACTATAACCTTTAGCTTTAGGTTGATTAGAGGCAGGGTACGGCTAACTCGATCCCAGCTCGAATTGTAAAATGAAGTTACTGACCGCGTGCGTACGATCACGGTTGCTATATGGTGTGCAGACATGGGAGATGTCTACAAATGACATCAGTAAAAGAGAGGTTGTGTGGCATCCATTTATACGAAAGATTGTAAAGGGAGGTCATAGCAGGAAAAATGCTCCCGACCGAAACAACATTAACTCGGATACCCGAACTAGTGACAGCGAAGTAGACTGGAGCTACAAAATATCAAATACACGTCTACTAGAAATAACAAAGACCGCCCCCATTCACAGTTTCTGCACATGTCTGTAGGATGAACAGCAATGAACTACAGAAACAAGTCTTGTTCGATACGAAAATCCCCAGGAGTTAATTGAGTAAGTTGGAAAGGATTCTACAAATGGACTCCACACAAATTAGGAGAAAGTTGATGGGCAAATCAGCCCTTACGCGACTGCTGCAGCAAGTGCTGCAGACAGAAGCTCCCAAAGGATGCTAGTACTCCGAAAAGGGGAAAAATGATGATGATGATGAATTTAGCATGTGTTAGGCTTGTGGAAAGAGGAAACCCCACAAATAGAGTAAAGTTCAAGGGACCTAACACACTCTATTCACTTGTGATGTCGAGACTGAAAATCGAGCCCTACCCCCCAGGGGAGAAACGCTAATGCATTACCGCTACACCGGCAAGTGCAGAAGCGTATGGTTTTGTTATTTTCAATATTCAGGTATAAAACCCTTGCTTGTGACGCCAAAGGAGTTCAATTTGGAGGACAAGACAAAAGAATTTCAATCTCCTGAGAATGGGAAACCTATTGTTATGTCCTCCGGAGTTGCATTCCGACGTATTGCAAGAGGTCTATTAGAATGGATGTACGATTCCTACCTGTATGAAGGCTTCAAACCAGGTGCCCACAACAGAGAAATATCTTTCAATCGTTTGAGAATGACAGAGTTGTTATATGGGCAAATGTCTTCTGCAGTGTCTGGATAACATGGCGCCTCGCGCGGTAGCCCTGCCATGTGCGATACCAATTCTCTGTGAAAACAACAACAAGGTATTGAAAATAGACCTCTTTACCTTAGGGGTAACGATTTTCTAGATCAGAGCACGTGTCATTGTCTTGAGAACAAGAATCTTTAATT